>NC_083437.1:16006960-16306960 GCF_020745735.1 Hemiscyllium ocellatum
TCATCCTCGCTGTGTTACAGTTTGTCAGATCCTCTCTGTGTTACAGTTTGTCTCATCCTCGCTGTTTTACAGTTTGTCTCATCCTCGCTGTGTTACAGTTTGTCAGATCCTCTCTGTGTTACAGTTTGTCTCATCCTCGCTGCGTTACAGTTTGTGTGTTCCTCGCTGTGTTACAGTTTGTCTCATCCTCGCTGTGTTACACATTGTCTGGTCCTGTCTGTGTTACAGTTTGTCTGGTCCTGACTGTGTTACAGTTTGTCACATCGTCGCTGTGTTACAGTTTGTCTGGTCCTGACTGTGTTACAGTTTGTCACATCCTCGCTGTGTTACAGTTTGTCTGGTCCTGACTGTGTTACAGTTTGCCTCATCCTCGCTATGTTACAGTTTGTCTGGTCCTCGCTATGTTACAGGTTGTGTGTTCCTCGCTGTGTTACCTTTTGTCTGGTCCTCGCTGTGTTACCGTTTGTCTCATCCTCGCTGTTTTACAGTTTGTCTCATCCTCGCTGTGTTACAGTTTGTCAGAGCCTCTCTGTGTTACAGTTTGTCTCATCCTCGCTGCGTTACAGTTTGTGTGTTCCTCGCTGTGTTACAGTTTGTCTGGTCCTCGCTATGTTACAGTTTGTCTCATCCTCGCTGTGTTACAGTTTGTCAGATCCTCTCTGTGTTACAGTTTGTCTCATCCTCGCTGTTTTACAGTTTGTCTCATCCTCGCTGTGTTACAGTTTGTCAGATCCTCTCTGTGTTACAGTTTGTCCCATCCTCGCTGCGTTACAGTTTGTGTGTTCCTCGCTGTGTTACAGTTTGTCTCATCCTCGCTGTGTTACACATTGTCTGGTCCTGCCTGTTTTACAGTTTGTCTGGTCCTGACTGTGTTACAGTTTGCCACATCGTCGCTGTGTTACAGTTTGTCTGGTCCTGACTGTGTTACAGTTTGCCTCATCCTCGCTCTGTTACAGTTTGTCTGGTCCTCGCTGTGTTACAGTTTGTCTGGTCTTCGCTGTGTTACAGTTTGTCTGGTCCTTGCTGTGTTACAATTTGTCTGGTCTTCGCTGTGTTACACTTTGTCTCATCCTCACTGTGTTACCGTTTGCCTGGTCCTGACTGTGTTACAGTTTGTCTCATTCACGCTGTGTTACAGTTTGTCTGTTTCTCTCTGTATTACAGTTTCACTGGTCCTCGCTGTGTTACAGTTTGTCTCATTCTCGCTGTATTACAGTTTGTCTCATCCTCGCTGTGTTACAGTTTGTCTGGTCCTGATTGTGTTACAGTTTGTCACATCCTCGCTGTGTTACAGTTTGTCTGGTCTTGACTGTGTTACAGTTTGTCTCATCCTCGCTGCGTTACAGCTTGTCTCATCCTCGCTGTGTTACAGTTTTTCTCATCCTTGCTGTGTTACAGTTTGTCTGGGCCTCGCTGTGTTACAGGTTGTGTGTTCCTCGCTGTGTTACAGTTTGTCTGGGCCTCGCTGTGTTACAGTTTGTCTCATCCTGGCTGTGTTACAGTTTGTCTGGTCCTCGCTGTGTTACAGTTTGTCTGGTTCTCTCTGTGTTACAGTTTGTCCGGTCCTCGCTGTGTTACAGTTTGTCTCATCCTCGCTGTGTTACAGTTTGTCTGGTCCTGACTGTGTTATAGTTTGTGTATTCCTTGCTGTGTTACAGTTTGTCACATCCTCGCTGTGTTACAGATTGGGTGTTCCTTGCTGTGTTACAGTTTGTCTGGGCCTCGCAGTGATATAATTTTTTTCATCCTCGCTGTGTTACACTTTGCCTCGTCCTTGCTGTGTTACAGTTTGTCTCATCCTCGCTGTGTTACAGTTTGTCTTGTTCTCGCTGTGTTACAGTTTGTTTCATGCTCGCTGTGTTACAGTTTGTCTGGTCCTCGCTGTGTTACAGTTTGTCACATCCTCGCTGTGTTACAGTTTGTCTGGTCTTGACTGTGTTACACTTTGTCTCATCCTCACTGTGTTACAGATTGTCTGGTCCTGACTGTGTTACAGTTTGTCTCATCCTCACTGTGCTACAGTTTGTCTGGTCCTCGATGTGTTACCGTTTGTCTGGTCCTCTCTGTGTTACAGTTTGTCACATCCTCGCTGTGTTACAGATTGGGTGTTCCTTGCTGTGTTACAGTTTGTCTGGGCCTCGCAGTGATATAATTTTTTTCATCCTCGCTGTGTTACACTTTGCCTCGTCCTTGCTGTGTTACAGTTTGTCTCATCCTCGCTGTGTTACAGTTTGTCTTGTTCTCGCTGTGTTACAGTTTGTTTCATGCTCGCTTTGTTACAGTTTGTCTGGTCCTCGCTGTGTTACAGTTTGTCACATCCTCGCTGTGTTACAGTTTGTCTGGTCTTGACTGTGTTACACTTTGTCTCATCCTCACTGTGTTACAGATTGTCTGGTCCTGACTGTGTTACAGTTTGTCTCATCCTCACTGTGCTACAGTTTGTCTGGTCCTCGATGTGTTACCGTTTGTCTGGTCCTCTCTGTGTTACAGTTTGTCACATCCTCGCTGTGTTACAGTTCGTCTGGTCCTCGCTGTGTTACAGTTTGTCTGGTCCTCGCTATGTTACAGTTTGTCTCATCCTCGCTGTGTTACAGTTTGTCAGATCCTCTCTGTGTTACAGTTTGTCTCATCCTCGCTGTTTTACAGTTTGTCTCATCCTCGCTGTGTTACAGTTTGTCAGATCCTCTCTGTGTTACAGTTTGTCTCATCCTCGCTGCGTTACAGTTTGTGTGTTCCTCGCTGTGTTACAGTTTGTCTCATCCTCGCTGTGTTACACATTGTCTGGTCCTGCCTGTTTTACAGTTTGTCTGGTCCTGACTGTGTTACAGTTTGCCACATCGTCGCTGTGTTACAGTTTGTCTGGTCCTGACTGTGTTACAGTTTGTCACATCCTCGCTGTGTTACAGTTTGTCTAGTCCTGACTGTGTTACAGTTTGCCTCATCCTCGCTCTGTTACAGTTTGTCTGGTCCTCGCTGTGTTACAGTTTGTCTGGTCCTCGCTGTGTTACAGATTGTCTGGTCTTCGCTGTGTTACAGTTTGTCTGGTCCTTGCTGTGTTACAATTTGTCTGGTCTTCGCTGTGTTACACTTTGTCTCATCCTCACTGTGTTACCGTTTGCCTGGTCCTGACTGTGTTACAGTTTGTCTCATTCACGCTGTGTTACTGTTTGTCTGTTTCTCTCTGTATTACAGTTTCACTGGTCCTCGCTGTGTTACAGTTTGTCTGCTCCTGATTGTGTTACAGTTTGTCACATACTCGCTGTGTTACAGTTTGTCTGGTCTTGACTGTGTTACAGTTTGTCTCATCCTCGCTGCGTTACAGCTTGTCTCATCCTCGCTGTGTTACAGTTTGTCTCATCCTTGCTGTGTTACAGTTTGTCTGGGCCTCGCTGTGTTACAGGTTGTGTGTTCCTCGCTGTGTTACAGTTTGTCTGGGCCTCGCTGTGTTACAGTTTGTCTCATCCTGGCTGTGTTACAGTTTGTCTGGTCCTCGCTGTGTTACAGTTTGTCTGGTTCTCTCTGTGTTACAGTTTGTCCGGTCCTCGCTGTGTTACAGTTTGTCTCATCCTCACTGTGTTACAGTTTGTCTGGTCATGACTGTGTTATAGTTTGTGTATTCCTTGCTGTGTTACAGTTTGTCACATCCTCGCTGTGTTACAGATTGGGTGTTCCTTGCTGTGTTACAGTTTGTCTGGGCCTCGCAGTGTTATAATTTGTTTCATCCTCGCTGTGTTACACTTTGCCTCGTCCTTGCTGTGTTACAGTTTGTCTCATCCTCGCTGTGTTACAGTTTGTCTTGTTCTCGCTGTGTTACAGTTTGTTTCATGCTCGCTGTGTTACAGTTTGTCTGGTCCTCGCTGTGTTACAGTTTGTCTCATCCACGCTGAGTTACAGTTTGTCAGGCCCTCGCTGTGTTACAGTTTGTGTGTTTCTCGCTGTGTTACAGTTTGTCTGGGCCTCGCGGTGTTACAGTTTGTCACATTCTCGCTGTGTTACAGTTTGTCTGGTCTTGACTGTGTTACACTTTGTCTCATCCTCACTGTGTTACAGATTGTCTGGTCCTGACTGTGTTACAGTTTGTCTCATCCTCACTGTGTTACAGTTTGTCTGGTCCTCGATGTGTTACCGTTTGTCTGGTCCTCTCTGTGTTACAGTTTGTCACATCCTCGCTGTGTTACAGTTTGTCTGGTCCTGACTGTGTTACAGATTGTCTGGTCCTCGCTGTGTTACAGTTTGTCTGGTCCTCGCTATGTTACAGTTTGTCTCATCCTCGCTGTGTTACAGTTTGTCAGATCCTCTCTGTGTTACAGTTTGTCTCATCCTCGCTGTGTTACAGTTTGTCTCATCCTCGCTGTGTTACAGTTTGTCAGATCCTCTCTGTGTTACAGTTTGTCTCATCCTCGCTGCGTTACAGTTTGTGTGTTCCTCGCTGTGTTACAGTTTGTCTCATCCTCGCTGTGTTACACATTGTCTGGTCCTGTCTGTGTTACAGTTTGTCTGGTCCTGACTGTGTTCCAGTTTGTCACATCGTCGCTGTGTTACAGTTTGTCTGGTCCTGACTGTGTTACAGTTTGTCACATCCTCGCTGTGTTACAGTTTGTCTGGTCCTGACTGTGTTACAGTTTGCCTCATCCTCGCTATGTTACAGTTTGTCTGGTCCTCGCTATGTTACAGGTTGTGTGTTCCTCGCTGTGTTACCTTTTGTCTGGTCCTCGCTGTGTTACCGTTTGTCTCATCCTCGCTGTTTTACCGTTTGTCTCATCCTCGCTGTGTTACAGTTTGTCAGAGCCTCTCTGTGTTACAGTTTGTCTCATCCTCGCTGCGTTACAGTTTGTGTGTTCCTCGCTGTGTTACAGTTTGTCTGGTCCTCGCTGTGTTAGTTTGTCTGGTCTTCGCTGTGTTACAGTTTGTCTGGTCCTTGCTGTGTTACAATTTGTCTGGTCTTCGCTGTGTTACACTTTGTCTCATCCTCACTGTGTTACCGTTTGCCTGGTCCTGACTGTGTTACAGTTTGTCTCATTCACGCTGTGTTACAGTTTGTCTGGTTCTCTCTGTATTACAGTTTCACTGGTCCTCGCTGTGTTACAGTTTGTCTCATTCTCGCTGTATTACACTTTGTCTCATGCTCGCTGTGTTACAGTTTGTCTGGTCCTCGCTGTGTTACAGATTGTCTGGTCTTCGCTGTGTTACAGTTTGTCTTGTCCTTGCTGTGTTACAATTTGTCTGGTCTTCGCTGTGTTACACTTTGTCTCATCCTCACTGTGTTACCGTTTGCCTGGTCCTGACTGTGTTACAGTTTGTCTCATTCACGCTGTGTTACTGTTTGTCTGTTTCTCTCTGTATTACAGTTTCACTGGTCCTCGCTGTGTTACAGTTTGTCTCATTCTCGCTGTATTACAGTTTGTCTCATCCTCGCTGTGTTACAGTTTGTCTGGTCCTGATTGTGTTACAGTTTGTCACATCCTCGCTGTGTTACAGTTTGTCTGGTCTTGACTGTGTTACAGTTTGTCTCATCCTCGCTGCGTTACAGCTTGTCTCATCCTCGCTGTGTTACAGTTTGTCTCATCCTTGCTGTGTTACAGTTTGTCTGGGCCTCGCTGTGTTACAGGTTGTGTGTTCCTCGCTGTGTTACAGTTTGTCTCATCCTGGCTGTGTTACAGTTTGTCTGGTCCTTGCTGTGTTACAGTTTGTCTGGTTCTCTCTGTGTTACAGTTTGTCCGGTCCTCGCTGTGTTACAGTTTGTCTCATCCTCACTGTGTTACAGTTTGTCTGGTCCTGACTGTGTTATAGTTTGTGTATTCCTTGCTGTGTTACAGTTTGTCACATCCTCGCTGTGTTACAGATTGGGTGTTCCTTGCTGTGTTACAGTTTGTCTGGGCCTCGCAGTGTTATAATTTGTTTCATCCTCGCTGTGTTACACTTTGCCTCGTCCTTGCTGTGTTACAGTTTGTCTCATCCTCGCTGTGTTACAGTTTGTCTTGTTCTCGCTGTGTTACAGTTTGTTTCATGTTCGCTGTGTTACAGTTTGTCTGGTCCTCGCTGTGTTACAGTTTGTCTCATCCACGCTGTGTTACAGTTTGTCAGGCCCTCGCTGTGTTACAGTTTGTGTGTTTCTCGCTGTGTTACAGTTTGTCTGGGCCTCGCGGTGTTACAGTTTGTCACATTCTCGCTGTGTTACAGTTTGTCTGGTCTTGACTGTGTTACACTTTGTCTCATCCTCACTGTGTTACAGATTGTCTGGTCCTGACTGTGTTACAGTTTGTCTCATCCTCACTGTGTTACAGTTTGTCTGGTCCTCGATGTGTTACCGTTTGTCTGGTCCTCTCCGTGTTACAGTTTGTCACATCCTCGCTGTGTTACAGTTTGTCTGGTCCTGACTGTGTTACAGATTGTCTGGTCCTCGCTGTGTTACAGTTTGTCTGGTCCTCGCTATGTTACAGTTTGTCTCATCCTCGCTGTGTTACGGTTTGTCAGATCCTCTCTGTGTTACAGTTTGTCTCATCCTCGCTGTTTTACAGTTTGTCTCATCCTCGCTGTGTTACAGTTTGTCAGATCCTCTCTGTGTTACAGTTTGTCTCATCCTCGCTGCGTTACAGTTTGTGTGTTCCTCGCTGTGTTACAGTTTGTCTCATCCTCGCTGTGTTACACATTGTCTGGTCCTGACTGTGTTACAGTTTGTCACATCGTCGCTGTGTTACAGTTTGTCTGGTCCTGACTGTGTTACAGTTTGTCACATCCTCGCTGTGTTACAGTTTGTCTGGTCCTGACTGTGTTACAGTTTGCCTCATCCTCGCTATGTTACAGTTTGTCTTGTCCTCGCTGTGTTACAGGTTGTGTGTTCCTCGCTGTGTTACCTTTTGTCTGGTCCTCGCTGTGTTACCGTTTGTCTCATCCTCGCTGTTTTACAGTTTGTCTCATCCTCGCTGTGTTACAGTTTGTCAGATCCTCTCTGTGTTACAGTTTGTCTCATCCTCGCTGCGTTACAGTTTGTGTGTTCCTCGCTGTGTTACAGTTTGTCTCATCCTCGCTGTGTTACACATTGTCTGGTCCTGTCTGTGTTACAGTTTGTCTGGTCCTGACTGTGTTACAGTTTGTCACATCGTCGCTGTGTTACAGTTTGTCTGGTCCTGACTGTGTTACAGTTTGTCACATCCTCGCTGTGTTACAGTTTGTCTGGTCCTTACTGTGTTACAGTTTGCCTCATCCTCGCTGTGTTACAGTTTGTCTGGTCCTCGCTGTGTTACAGTTTGTCTGGTCTTCGCTGTGTTACAGTTTGTCTGGTCTTTGCTGTGTTACAATTTGTCTGGTCTTCGCTGTGTTACACTTTGTCTCATCCTCACTGTGTTACCGTTTGCCTGGTCCTGACTGTGTTACAGTTTGTCTCATTCACGCTGTGTTACAGTTTGTCTGGTTCTCTCTGTATTACAGTTTCACTGGTCCTCGCTGTGTTACAGTTTGTCTCATTCTCGCTGTATTACACTTTGTCTCATGCTCGCTGTGTTACAGTTTGTCTGGTCCTCGCTGTGTTACAGATTGTCTGGTCTTCGCTGTGTTACAGTTTGTCTGGTCCTTGCTGTGTTACAATTTGTCTGGTCTTCGCTGTGTTACACTTTGTCTCATCCTCACTGTGTTACCGTTTGCCTGGTCCTGACTGTGTTACAGTTTGTCTCATTCACGCTGTGTTACTGTTTGTCTGTTTCTCTCTGTATTACAGTTTCACTGGTCCTCGCTGTGTTACAGTTTGTCTCATTCTCGCTGTATTACAGTTTGTCTCATCCTCGCTGTGTTACAGTTTGTCTGGTCCTGATTGTGTTACAGTTTGTCACATCCTCGCTGTGTTACAGTTTGTCTGGTCTTGACTGTGTTACAGTTTGTCTCATCCTCGCTGCGTTACAGCTTGTCTCATCCTCGCTGTGTTACAGTTTGTCTCATCCTTGCTGTGTTACAGTTTGTCTGGGCCTCGCTGTGTTACAGGTTGTGTGTTCCTCGCTGTGTTACAGTTTGTCTCATCCTGGCTGTGTTACAGTTTGTGTGGTCCTTGCTGTGTTACAGTTTGTCTGGTTCTCTCTGTGTTACAGTTTGTCCGGTCCTCGCTGTGTTACAGTTTGTCTCATCCTCACTGTGTTACAGTTTGTCTGGTCCTGACTGTGTTATAGTTTGTGTATTCCTTGCTGTGTTACAGTTTGTCACATCCTCGCTGTGTTACAGATTGGGTGTTCCTTGCTGTGTTACAGTTTGTCTGGGCCTCGCAGTGTTATAATTTGTTTCATCCTCGCTGTGTTACACTTTGCCTCGTCCTTGCTGTGTTACAGTTTGTCTCATCCTCGCTGTGTTACAGTTTGTCTTGTTCTCGCTGTGTTACAGTTTGTCTGGTCCTCGCTATGTTACAGTTTGTCTCATCCTCGCTGTGTTACGGTTTGTCAGATCCTCTCTGTGTTACAGTTTGTCTCATCCTCGCTGTTTTACAGTTTGTCTCATCCTCGCTGTGTTACAGTTTGTCAGATCCTCTCTGTGTTACAGTTTGTCTCATCCTCGCTGCGTTACAGTTTGTGTGTTCCTCGCTGTGTTACAGTTTGTCTCATCCTCGCTGTGTTACACATTGTCTGGTCCTGACTGTGTTCCAGTTTGTCACATCGTCGCTGTGTTACAGTTTGTCTGGTCCTGACTGTGTTACAGTTTGTCACATCCTCGCTGTGTTACAGTTTGTCTGGTCCTGACTGTGTTACAGTTTGCCTCATCCTCGCTATGTTACAGTTTGTCTGGTCCTCGCTGTGTTACAGGTTGTGTGTTCCTCGCTGTGTTACCTTTTGTCTGGTCCTCGCTGTGTTACCGTTTGTCTCATCCTCGCTGTTTTACAGTTTGTCTCATCCTCGCTGTGTTACAGTTTGTCAGATCCTCTCTGTGTTACAGTTTGTCTCATCCTCGCTGCGTTACAGTTTGTGTGTTCCTCGCTGTGTTACAGTTTGTCTCATCCTCGCTGTGTTACAGTTTGTCTGGTCCTGTCTGTGTTACAGTTTGTCTGGTCCTGACTGTGTTACAGTTTGTCACATCGTCGCTGTGTTACAGTTTGTCTGGTCCTGACTGTGTTACAGTTTGTCACATCCTCGCTGTGTTACAGTTTGTCTGGTCCTGACTGTGTTACAGTTTGCCTCATCCTCGCTGTGTTACAGTTTGTCTGGTCCTCGCTGTGTTACAGTTTGTCTGGTCTTCGCTGTGTTACAGTTTGTCTGGTCCTTGCTGTGTTACAATTTGTCTGGTCTTCGCTGTGTTACACTTTGTCTCATCCTCACTGTGTTACCGTTTGCCTGGTCCTGACTGTGTTACAGTTTGTCTCATTCACGCTGTGTTACAGTTTGTCTGGTTCTCTCTGTATTACAGTTTCACTGGTCCTCGCTGTGTTACAGTTTGTCTCATTCTCGCTGTATTACACTTTGTCTCATGCTCGCTGTGTTACAGTTTGTCTGGTCCTCGCTGTGTTACCTTTTGTCTGGTCCTCGCTGTGTTACAGTTTGTCTGGTCCTCGCTGTGTTACACATTGTCTGGTCCTGTCTGTGTTACAGTTTGTCTGGTCTTCGCTGTGTTACCGTTTGTCTGGTCTTGACTGTGTTACAGTTTGTCTCATCCTCGCTGTGTTACAGTTTGTCTGGTCCTCGCTGTGTTACAGTTTATCTCATCCTGGCTGTGTTACAGTTTGTGTGTTCCTCGCTGTGTTACAGTTTGTCTCATCCTCGCTGTGTTACCTTTTGCCTGGTCCTCGCTGTGTTACACTTTGTTTGTTCCTCGCTCTGTTACAGTTTGTCTCATCCTCGCTGTGTTACAGTTTGTCTGTTCCTGACTGTGTTACAGTTTGTCTCATCCTTGCTGTGTTACAGTTTGTCTGGTTCTCTCTGTGTTACAGTTTGTCCGGTCCTCGCTGTGTTACAGTTTGTCTCATCCTCGCTGTGTTACAGTTTGTCTGGTCCTGACTGTGTTATAGTTTGTGTATTCCTTGCTATGTTACAGTTTCTCACATCCTCACTGTGTTACAGATTGGGTGTTCCTTGCTGTGTTACAGTTTGTCTGGGCCTCGCAGTGTTATAATTTGTTTCATCCTCGCTGTGTTACACTTTGCCTCGTCCTTGCTGTGTTACAGTTTGTCTCATCCTCGCTGTGTTACAGTTTGTCTTGTTCTCGCTGTGTTACAGTTTGTCTGGTCCTCGCTATGTTACAGTTTGTCTCATCCTCGCTGTGTTACGGTTTGTCAGATCCTCTCTGTGTTACAGTTTGTCTCATCCTCGCTGTTTTACAGTTTGTCTCATCCTCGCTGTGTTACAGTTTGTCAGATCCTCTCTGTGTTACAGTTTGTCTCATCCTCGCTGCGTTACAGTTTGTGTGTTCCTCGCTGTGTTACAGTTTGTCTCATCCTCGCTGTGTTACACATTGTCTGGTCCTGACTGTGTTCCAGTTTGTCACATCGTCGCTGTGTTACAGTTTGTCTGGTCCTGACTGTGTTACAGTTTGTCACATCCTCGCTGTGTTACAGTTTGTCTGGTCCTGACTGTGTTACAGTTTGCCTCATCCTCGCTATGTTACAGTTTGTCTGGTCCTCGCTGTGTTACAGGTTGTGTGTTCCTCGCTGTGTTACCTTTTGTCTGGTCCTCGCTGTGTTACCGTTTGTCTCATCCTCGCTGTTTTACAGTTTGTCTCATCCTCGCTGTGTTACAGTTTGTCAGATCCTCTCTGTGTTACAGTTTGTCTCATCCTCGCTGCGTTACAGTTTGTGTGTTCCTCGCTGTGTTACAGTTTGTCTCATCCTCGCTGTGTTACACATTGTCTGGTCCTGTCTGTGTTACAGTTTGTCTGGTCCTGACTGTGTTACAGTTTGTCACATCGTCGCTGTGTTACAGTTTGTCTGGTCCTGACTGTGTTACAGTTTGTCACATCCTCGCTGTGTTACAGTTTGTCTGGTCCTGACTGTGTTACAGTTTGCCTCATCCTCGCTGTGTTACAGTTTGTCTGGTCCTCGCTGTGTTACAGTTTGTCTGGTCTTCGCTGTGTTACAGTTTGTCTGGTCCTTGCTGTGTTACAATTTGTCTGGTCTTCGCTGTGTTACACTTTGTCTCATCCTCACTGTGTTACCGTTTGCCTGGTCCTGACTGTGTTACAGTTTGTCTCATTCACGCTGTGTTACAGTTTGTCTGGTTCTCTCTGTATTACAGTTTCACTGGTCCTCGCTGTGTTACAGTTTGTCTCATTCTCGCTGTATTACACTTTGTCTCATGCTCGCTGTGTTACAGTTTGTCTGGTCCTCGCTGTGTTACCTTTTGTCTGGTCCTCGCTGTGTTACAGTTTGTCTGGTCCTCGCTGTGTTACACATTGTCTGGTCCTGTCTGTGTTACAGTTTGTCTGGTCTTCGCTGTGTTACCGTTTGTCTGGTCTTGACTGTGTTACAGTTTGTCTCATCCTCGCTGTGTTACAGTTTGTCTGGTCCTCGCTGTGTTACAGTTTATCTCATCCTGGCTGTGTTACAGTTTGTGTGTTCCTCGCTGTGTTACAGTTTGTCTCATCCTCGCTGTGTTACCTTTTGCCTGGTCCTCGCTGTGTTACACTTTGTTTGTTCCTCGCTCTGTTACAGTTTGTCTCATCCTCGCTGTGTTACAGTTTGTCTGTTCCTGACTGTGTTACAGTTTGTCTCATCCTTGCTGTGTTACAGTTTGTCTGGTTCTCTCTGTGTTACAGTTTGTCCGGTCCTCGCTGTGTTACAGTTTGTCTCATCCTCGCTGTGTTACAGTTTGTCTGGTCCTGACTGTGTTATAGTTTGTGTATTCCTTGCTATGTTACAGTTTCTCACATCCTCACTGTGTTACAGATTGGGTGTTCCTTGCTGTGTTACAGTTTGTCTGGGCCTCGCAGTGTTATAATTTGTTTCATCCTCGCTGTGTTACACTTTGCCTCGTCCTTGCTGTGTTACAGTTTGTCTCATCCTCGCTGTGTTACAGTTTGTCTTGTTCTCGCTGTGTTACAGTTTGTCTGGTCCTCGCTATGTTACAGTTTGTCTCATCCTCGCTGTGTTACGGTTTGTCAGATCCTCTCTGTGTTACAGTTTGTCTCATCCTCGCTGTTTTACAGTTTGTCTCATCCTCGCTGTGTTACAGTTTGTCAGATCCTCTCTGTGTTACAGTTTGTCTCATCCTCGCTGCGTTACAGTTTGTGTGTTCCTCGCTGTGTTACAGTTTGTCTCATCCTCGCTGTGTTACACATTGTCTGGTCCTGACTGTGTTCCAGTTTGTCACATCGTCGCTGTGTTACAGTTTGTCTGGTCCTGACTGTGTTACAGTTTGTCACATCCTCGCTGTGTTACAGTTTGTCTGGTCCTGACTGTGTTACAGTTTGCCTCATCCTCGCTATGTTACAGTTTGTCTGGTCCTCGCTGTGTTACAGGTTGTGTGTTCCTCGCTGTGTTACCTTTTGTCTGGTCCTCGCTGTGTTACCGTTTGTCTCATCCTCGCTGTTTTACAGTTTGTCTCATCCTCGCTGTGTTACAGTTTGTCAGATCCTCTCTGTGTTACAGTTTGTCTCATCCTCGCTGCGTTACAGTTTGTGTGTTCCTCGCTGTGTTACAGTTTGTCTCATCCTCGCTGTGTTACACATTGTCTGGTCCTGTCTGTGTTACAGTTTGTCTGGTCCTGACTGTGTTACAGTTTGTCACATCGTCGCTGTGTTACAGTTTGTCTGGTCCTGACTGTGTTACAGTTTGTCACATCCTCGCTGTGTTACAGTTTGTCTGGTCCTGACTGTGTTACAGTTTGCCTCATCCTCGCTGTGTTACAGTTTGTCTGGTCCTCGCTGTGTTACAGTTTGTCTGGTCTTCGCTGTGTTACAGTTTGTCTGGTCCTTGCTGTGTTACAATTTGTCTGGTCTTCGCTGTGTTACACTTTGTCTCATCCTCACTGTGTTACCGTTTGCCTGGTCCTGACTGTGTTACAGTTTGTCTCATTCACGCTGTGTTACAGTTTGTCTGGTTCTCTCTGTATTACAGTTTCACTGGTCCTCGCTGTGTTACAGTTTGTCTCATTCTCGCTGTATTACACTTTGTCTCATGCTCGCTGTGTTACAGTTTGTCTGGTCCTCGCTGTGTTACCTTTTGTCTGGTCCTCGCTGTGTTACAGTTTGTCTGGTCCTCGCTGTGTTACACATTGTCTGGTCCTGTCTGTGTTACAGTTTGTCTGGTCTTCGCTGTGTTACCGTTTGTCTGGTCTTGACTGTGTTACAGTTTGTCTCATCCTCGCTGTGTTACAGTTTGTCTGGTCCTCGCTGTGTTACAGTTTATCTCATCCTGGCTGTGTTACAGTTTGTGTGTTCCTCGCTGTGTTACAGTTTGTCTCATCCTCGCTGTGTTACCTTTTGCCTGGTCCTCGCTGTGTTACACTTTGTTTGTTCCTCGCTCTGTTACAGTTTGTCTCATCCTCGCTGTGTTACAGTTTGTCTGTTCCTGACTGTGTTACAGTTTGTCTCATCCTTGCTGTGTTACAGTTTGTCTGGTTCTCTCTGTGTTACAGTTTGTCCGGTCCTCGCTGTGTTACAGTTTGTCTCATCCTCGCTGTGTTACAGTTTGTCTGGTCCTGACTGTGTTATAGTTTGTGTATTCCTTGCTATGTTACAGTTTCTCACATCCTCGCTGTGTTACAGATTGGGTGTTCCTTGCTGTGTTACAGTTTGTCTGGGCCTCTCAGTGTTATAATTTGTCTCATCCTCGCTGTGTTACAGTTTGTCTGGTTCTCGCTATGTTACAGTTTGTTTCATGCTCGCTGTGTTACAGTTTGTCTGGTCCTCGCTGTGTTACAGTTTGTCTCATCCACGCTGTGTTACAGTTTGTCAGGCCCTCGCTGTATTACAGTTTGTGTGTTTCTCGCTGAGTTACAGTTTGTCTGGGCCTCGCGGTGTTACAGTTTGTCACATTCTCGCTGTATTACAGTTTGCCTGGTCCTCGCTGTGTTACAATTTGTCTCATCCTCGCTGTATTACACTTTGCCTCGTCCTTGCTGTGTTAGAGTTTGTCTGGTCCTTGCTGTGTTACGGTTTGTCTCATGCTTGCTGTGTTACAGTTTGTCTGGTCCTCGATGTGTTACCGTTTGTCTGGTCCTCTCTGTGTTACAGTTTGTCACATCCTCGCTGTGTTACAGTTTGTCTGGTCTTGACTGTGTTACACTTTGTCTCATCCTCACTGTGTTACAGATTGTCTGGTCCTGACTGTGTTACAGTTTGTCTCATCCTCACTGTGTTACAGTTTGTCTGGTCCTCGATGTGTTACCGTTTGTCTGGTCCTCTCTGTGTTACAGTTTGTCACATCCTCGCTGTGTTACAGTTCGTCTGGTCCTCGCTGTGTTACAGTTTGTCTGGTCCTCGCTATGTTACAGTTTGTCTCATCCTCGCTGTGTTACAGTTTGTCAGATCCTCTCTGTGTTACAGTTTGTCTCATCCTCGCTGTTTTACAGTTTGTCTCATCCTCGCTGTGTTACAGTTTGTCAGATCCTCTCTGTGTTACAGTTTGTCTCATCCTCGCTGCGTTACAGTTTGTGTGTTCCTCGCTGTGTTACAGTTTGTCTCATCCTCGCTGTGTTACACATTGTCTGGTCCTGCCTGTTTTACAGTTTGTCTGGTCCTGACTGTGTTACAGTTTGCCACATCGTCACTGTGTTACAGTTTGTCTGGTCCTGACTGTGTTACAGTTTGTCACATCCTCGCTGTGTTACAGTTTGTCTGGTCCTGACTGTGTTACAGTTTGTCACATCCTCGCTGTGTTACAGTTTGTCTGGTCCTGACTGTGTTACAGTTTGCCACATCGTCACTGTGTTACAGTTTGTCTGGTCCTGACTGTGTTACAGTTTGTCACATCCTCGCTGTGTTACAGTTTGTCTAGTCCTGACTGTGTTACAGTTTGCCTCATCATCGCTGTGTTACAATTTGTCTGGTCCTCGCTGTGTTACAGTTTGTCTGGTCTTCGCTGTGTTACAGCTTGTCTGGTCCTTGCTGTGTTACAATTTGTCTGGTCTTTGCTGTGTTACACTTTGTCTCATCCTCAGTGTGTTACCATTTGCCTGGTCCTGACTGTGTTACAGTTTGTCTGATTCTCTCTGTATTACAGTTTCACTGGTTCTCGCTGTGTTACAGTTTGTCTCATTCTCGCTGTATTACACTTTGTCTCATGCTCGCTGTGTTACAGTTTGTCTGGTCCTCGCTGTGTTACCTTTTGTCTGGTCCTCGCTGTGTTACAGTTTGTCTCATCCTCACTGTGTTACAGTTTGTCTGGTCTTCACTGTGTTACCGTCTGCCTGGTCCTGACTGTGTTACAGTTTGTCTCATTCACGCTGTGTTACAGTTTGTCTGGTTCTCTCTGTGTTACAGTTTCACTGGTCTTCGCTGTGTTACAGTTTGTCTGGTCCTCGCTATGTTACAGTTTGTCTCATCCTCGCTGTGTTACAGTTTGTCAGATCCTCTCTGTGTTACAGTTTGTCTCATCCTCGCTGTTTTACAGTTTGTCTCATCCTCGCTGTGTTACAGTTTGTCAGATCCTCTCTGTGTTACAGTTTGTCTCATCCTCGCTGCGTTACAGTTTGTGTGTTCCTCGCTGTGTTACAGTTTGTCTCATCCTCGCTGTGTTACACATTGTCTGGTCCTGACTGTGTTCCAGTTTGTCACATCGTCGCTGTGTTACAGTTTGTCTGGTCCTGACTGTGTTACAGTTTGTCACATCCTCGCTGTGTTACAGTTTGTCTGGTCCTGACTGTGTTACAGTTTGCCTCATCCTCGCTATGTTACAGTTTGTCTGGTCCTCGCTGTGTTACAGGTTGTGTGTTCCTCGCTGTGTTACCTTTTGTCTGGTCCTCGCTGTGTTACCGTTTGTCTCATCCTCGCTGTTTTACAGTTTGTCTCATCCTCGCTGTGTTACAGTTTGTCAGATCCTCTCTGTGTTACAGTTTGTCTCATCCTCGCTGCGTTACAGTTTGTGTGTTCCTCGCTGTGTTACAGTTTGTCTCATCCTCGCTGTGTTACACATTGTCTGGTCCTGTCTGTGTTACAGTTTGTCTGGTCCTGACTGTGTTACAGTTTGTCACATCGTCGCTGTGTTACAGTTTGTCTGGTCCTGACTGTGTTACAGTTTGTCACATCCTCGCTGTGTTACAGTTTGTCTGGTCCTGACTGTGTTACAGTTTGTCACATCCTCGCTGTGTTACAGTTTGTCTCATCCTCGCTGCGTTACAGTTTGTGTGTTCCTCGCTGTGTTACAGTTTGTCTCATCCTCGCTGTGTTACACATTGTCTGGTCCTGTCTGTGTTACAGTTTGTCTGGTCCTGACTGTGTTACAGTTTGTCACATCGTCGCTGTGTTACAGTTTGTCTGGTCCTGACTGTGTTACAGTTTGTCACATCCTCGCTGTGTTACAGTTTGTCTGGTCCTCGCTGTGTTACAGTTTGTCTGGTCTTCGCTGTGTTACAGTTTGTCTGGTCCTTGCTGTGTTACAATTTGTCTGGTCTTCGCTGTGTTACACTTTGTCTCATCCTCACTGTGTTACCGTTTGCCTGGTCCTGACTGTGTTACAGTTTGTCTCATTCACGCTGTGTTACAGTTTGTCTGGTTCTCTCTGTATTACAGTTTCACTGGTCCTCGCTGTGTTACAGTTTGTCTCATTCTCGCTGTATTACACTTTGTCTCATGCTCGCTGTGTTACAGTTTGTCTGGTCCTCGCTGTGTTACCTTTTGTCTGGTCCTCGCTGTGTTACAGTTTGTCTGGTCCTCGCTGTGTTACACATTGTCTGGTCCTCGCTGTGTTACAGTTTGTCTGGTCTTCGCTGTGTTACCGTTTGTCTGGTCTTGACTGTGTTACAGTTTGTCTCATCCTCGCTGTGTTACAGTTTGTCTGGTCCTCGCTGTGTTACAGTTTATCTCATCCTGGCTGTGTTACAGTTTGTGTGTTCCTCGCTGTGTTACAGTTTGTCTCATCCTCGCTGTGTTACCTTTTGCCTGGTCCTCGCTGTGTTACACTTTGTTTGTTCCTCGCTCTGTTACAGTTTGTCTCATCCTCGCTGTGTTACAGTTTGTCTGTTCCTGACTGTGTTACAGTTTGTCTCATCCTTGCTGTGTTACAGTTTGTCTGGTTCTCTCTGTGTTACAGTTTGTCCGGTCCTCGCTGTGTTACAGTTTGTCTCATCCTCGCTGTGTTACAGTTTGTCTGGTCCTGACTGTGTTATAGTTTGTGTATTCCTTGCTATGTTACAGTTTCTCACATCCTCGCTGTGTTACAGATTGGGTGTTCCTTGCTGTGTTACAGTTTGTCTGGGCCTCTCAGTGTTATAATTTGTTTCATCCTCGCTGTGTTACACTTTGCCTCGTCCTTGCTGTGTTACAGTTTGTCTCATCCTCGCTGTGTTACAGTTTGTCTGGTTCTCGCTGTGTTACAGTTTGTTTCATGCTCGCTGTGTTACAGTTTGTCTGGTCCTCGCTGTGTTACAGTTTGTCTCATCCACGCTGTGTTACAGTTTGTCAGGCCCTCGCTGTGTTACAGTTTGTGTGTTTCTCGCTGAGTTACAGTTTGTCTGGGCCTCGCGGTGTTACAGTTTGTCACATTCTCGCTGTATTACAGTTTGCCTGGTCCTCGCTGTGTTACAATTTGTCTCATCCTCGCTGTGTTACACTTTGCCTCGTCCTTGCTGTGTTAGAGTTTGTCTGGTCCTTGCTGTGTTACTGTTTGTCTCATGCTCGCTGTGTTACAGTTTGTCTGGTCCTCGATGTGTTACCGTTTGTCTGGTCCTCTCTGTGTTACAGTTTGTCACATCCTCGCTGTGTTACAGTTTGTCTGGTCTTGACTGTGTTACACTTTGTCTCATCCTCACTGTGTTACAGATTGTCTGGTCCTGACTGTGTTACAGTTTGTCTCATCCTCACTGTGTTACAGTTTGTCTGGTCCTCGATGTGTTACCGTTTGTCTGGTCCTCTCTGTGTTACAGTTTGTCACATCCTCGCTGTGTTACAGTTCGTCTGGTCCTCGCTGTGTTACAGTTTGTCTGGTCCTCGCTATGTTACAGTTTGTCTCATCCTCGCTGTGTTACAGTTTGTCAGATCCTCTCTGTGTTACAGTTTGTCTCATCCTCGCTGTTTTACAGTTTGTCTCATCCTCGCTGTGTTACAGTTTGTCAGATCCTCTCTGTGTTACAGTTTGTCTCATCCTCGCTGCGTTACAGTTTGTGTGTTCCTCGCTGTGTTACAGTTTGTCTCATCCTCGCTGTGTTACACATTGTCTGGTCCTGCCTGTTTTTACAGTTTGTCTGGTCCTGACTGTGTTACAGTTTGCCACATCGTCACTGTGTTACAGTTTGTCTGGTCCTGACTGTGTTACAGTTTGTCACATCCTCGCTGTGTTACAGTTTGTCTGGTCCTGACTGTGTTACAGTTTGTCACATCCTCGCTGTGTTACAGTTTGTCTGGTCCTGACTGTGTTACAGTTTGCCACATCGTCACTGTGTTACAGTTTGTCTGGTCCTGACTGTGTTACAGTTTGTCACATCCTCGCTGTGTTACAGTTTGTCTAGTCCTGACTGTGTTACAGTTTGCCTCATCCTCGCTGTGTTACAATTTGTCTGGTCCTCGCTGTGTTACAGTTTGTCTGGTCTTCGCTGTGTTACAGCTTGTCTGGTCCTTGCTGTGTTACAATTTGTCTGGTCTTTGCTGTGTTACACTTTGTGTCATCCTCAGTGTGTTACCATTTGCCTGGTCCTGACTGTGTTACAGTTTGTCTGATTCTCTCTGTATTACAGTTTCACTGGTTCTCGCTGTGTTACAGTTTGTCTCATTCTCGCTGTATTACACTTTGTCTCATGCTCGCTGTGTTACAGTTTGTCTCATCCTCACTGTGTTACAGTTTGTCTGGTCTTCACTGTGTTACCGTTTGCCTGGTCCTGACTGTGTTACAGTTTGTCTCATTCACGCTGTGTTACAGTTTGTCTGGTTCTCTCTGTGTTACAGTTTCACTGGTCTTCGCTGTGTTACAGTTTGTCTGGTCTTGACTGTGTTACAGTTTGTCTCATCCTCGCTGTGTTACAGTTTGTCTGGTCCTCGCTGTGTTACAGTTTATCTCATCCTGGCTGTGTTACAGTTTGTGTGTTCCTCGCTGTGTTACAGTTTATCTCATCCTCGCTGTGTTACCTTTTGTCTGGTCTTCGCTGTGTTACAGTTTGTCTGGTCTTGACTGTGTTACAGATTGTCTCATCCTCGCTGTGTTACAGTTTGTCTGGTCCTGACTGTGTTGCAGTTTGTCTCATCCTCGCTTTGTTACAGTTTGTCTGGTCCTCGCTGTGTTACCGTTTGTCTAGTCCTGACTGTGTTACAGTTTGTCTCATTCACGCTGTGTTACAGTTTGTCTGGGCCTTGCTGTGTTATAGTTAGTCTCATCCTCGCTGTATTACAGTTTGTCTGGTCCTCGCTGTGTTACAATTTGTCTTATCCTCGCTGTCTTACAGTTTGTGTGTTCTCGCACTGTTACAGTTTGTCTCATCCTCGCTGAGTTACAGTGTGTCTGGTCTTGGCAGTGTTACAATTTGTCTCATCTTCGCTGTGTTACCTTTTGTCTGGTCCTCGCTGTGTTACAGTTTGTCTGGTCTTCGCTGTGTTACAGTTTGTCTGGGCCTCGCTGTGTTACAGTTTGTCTGGTCCTGACTGTGTTACAGTTTGTTGGGTCCTCGCTGTGTTACAGTTTGTCTGGTCCTCGCTGTGTTACAGTTTGTCTGGTCCTGACTGTGTTACAGTTTGTCTGGTCCTCGCTGTGTTACAGTTTGTCTGGTCTTCGCTGTGTTACCTTTTGTCTGGTCATGACTGTGTTACAGTTTGTCTGGTCCTTGCAGTGTTACAGTTTGTCTGGGCCTCGCTGTGTTATAGTTAGTCTCATCCTCACTGTGTTACAGTTTGTGTGTTCCTCGCTGTGTTACAGTTTGTCTGGTCTTTGCTGTGTTACATTTTATCGGGTCTTCGCTGTGTTACAGTTTGTCTCATCCTCGCTGTGTTACAGTTTGTCTGGTCCTGACTGTGTTACAGTTTGTCTGCTCCTCGCTGTGTTACATTTTGTCTGGTCTTGGCTGTGTTACAATTTGTCTCATCCTCGCTGTGTTACAGTTTGTGTGTTCCTCGCTCTGTTACAGTTTGTCTCATCCCTGCTGTGTTACAGTTTGTCTGGTCTTCGCTGTGTTACAGTTTGTCTTGGCCTCGCTGTGTTACAGTTTGTCTGGTCCTGACTGTGTTACAGTTTGTTGGGTCCTCGCTGTGTTACAGTTTGTCTGGTCCTCGCTGTGTTACAGTTTGTCTGGTCCTGACTGTGTTACAGTTTGTCTGGTCCTCGCTGTGTTACAGTTTGTCTGGTCTTCGCTGTGTTACCTTTTGTCTGGTCATGACTGTGTTACAGTTTGTCTGGTCCTCGCTGTGTTACACTTTGTCTCATCGTCGCTGTGTTACAGTTTGTCTGCTCCTCGCTGTGTTACATTTTGTCTGGTCTTGGCTGTGTTACAATTTGTCTCATCCTCGCTGTGTTACAGTTTGTGTGTTCCTCGCTCTGTTACAGTTTGTCTCATCCCTGCTGTGTTACAGTTTGTCTGGTCTTCGCTGTGTTACAGTTTGTCTGGGCCTCGCTGTGTTACAGTTTGTCTGGTCCTGACTGTGTTACAGTTTGTTGGGTCCTTGCTGTGTTACAGTTTGTCTGGTCCTCGCTGTGTTACAGTTTGTCTGGTCCTGACTGTGTTACAGTTTGTCTGGTCCTCGCTGTGTTACAGTTTGTCTGGTCTTCGCTGTGTTACCTTTTGTCTGGTCATGACTGTGTTACAGTTTGTCTGGTCCTTGCAGTGTTACAGTTTGTCTGGGCCTCGCTGTATTATAGTTAGTCTCATCCTTACTGTGTTACAGTTTGTGTGTTCCTCGCTGTGTTACAGTTTGTCTGGTCTTCGCTGTGTTACATTTTATCGGGTCTTCGCTGTGTTACAGTTTGTCTCATCCTCGCTGTGTTTCAGTTTGTCTGGTCCTGACTGTGTTACAGTTTGTCTGGTCCTCGCTGTGTTACACTTTGTCTCATCGTCGCTGTGTTACAGTTTGTCTGCTCCTCGCTGTGTTACAGTTTGTCTGGTCTTGGCTGTGTTATAATTTGTCTCATCCTCGCTGTGTTACAGTTTGTGTGTTCCTCACTCTGTTACAGTTTGTCTCATTCCCGCTGTGTTACAGTTTGTCTGGTCCTGACTGTGTTATAGTTTGTCACATTCTCGCTGTATTACAGTTTGTCTGGTCCTCGCTGTGTTACAGTTTGTCTCATCCTCGCTGTGTTACAGTTTGTCTGGGCCTCGCTGTGTTACCGTTTGTCTGGTCCTTACTGTGTTACAGTTTGTCTCATTCACGCTGTGTTACAGTTTGTCCGGTCCTCGCTGTGTTACAGTTTGTCTCATCCTCGCTGTGTTACAGTTTGTCTGGTCCTGATTGTGTTACAGTTTGTCACATCCTCGCTGTGTTACAGTTTGTCTGGTCTTGACTGTGTTACAGTTTGTCTCATCCTCGCTGCGTTACAGCTTGTCTCATCCTCGCTGTGTTACAGTTTATCTCATCCTTGCTGTGTTACAGTTTGTCTGGGCCTCGCTGTGTTACAGGTTGTGTGTTCCTCGCTGTGTTACAGTTTGTCTGGGCCTCGCTGTGTTACAGTTTGTCTCATCCTGGCTGTGTTACAGTTTGTCTGGTCCTCGCTGTGTTACAGTTTGTCTGGTTCTCTCTGTGTTACAGTTTGTCCGGTCCTCGCTGTGTTACAGTTTGTCTCATCCTCGCTGTGTTACAGTTTGTCTGGTCCTGACTGTGTTATAGTTTGTGTATTCCTTGCTGTGTTACAGTTTGTCACATCCTCGCTGTGTTACAGATTGGGTGTTCCTTGCTGTGTTACAGTTTGTCTGGGCCTCGCAGTGTTATAATTTGTTTCATCCTCGCTGTGTTACACTTTGCCTCGTCCTTGCTGTGTTACAGTTTGTCTCATCCTCGCTGTGTTACAGTTTGTCTTGTTCTCGCTGTGTTACAGTTTGTTCCATGCTCGCTGTGTTACAGTTTGTCTGGTCCTCGCTGTGTTACAGTTTGTCTGGTCTTGACTGTGTTACAGTTTGTGTGTTCCTCGCTGTGTTACAGTTTGTCTGGGCCTCGTTGTGTTACTGTTTGGCACATCCTCGCTGTGTTACAGTTTGTCTGGTCCTCGCTGTGTTACAGTTTGTGTGTTCCTCGCTGTGTTACAGTTTGTCTGGTCCTCCCTGTGTTACAGTTTGTCTCATCCTCGCTGTGTTACAGTTTGTCTCATCCTTGCTGTGTTACACTTTGTCTGGGCCTCGCAGTGTTACAGTTTGTCACATTCTCGCTGTATTACAGTTTGTGTGTTCCCCGCTGTGTTACAGTTTGTCTGGTCCTCGCTGTGTTACAGTTTGTGTGTTCCTCGCTGTGTTACAGTTTGTCTGGTCTTGACTGTGTTACAGTTTGTCTCATCCTCGCTGTGTTAAAATTTGTCTCATCCTTGCTGTGTTACACTTTGTCTGGGCCTCGCGGTGTTACAGTTTGTCACATTCTCGCTGTATTACAGTTTGTCTGGTCCTCGCTGTGTTACAGTTTGTCTCATCCCCACTGTGTTACAGTTTGTGTGTTCCTCGCTGTGTTACAGTTTGGCTGGTCCTCGCTGTGTTACTGTTTGGCACATCCTCGCTGTGTTACAGTTTGTCTGGTCCTCGCTGTGTTACAGTTTGTGTGTTCCTCGCTGTGTTACAGTTTGTCTGGTCTTAGTTGTGTTACAGTTTGTCTGGGCCTCGCTGTGTTCCAGTTTGTCTCATCCTCGCTGTGTTGCAGTTTGCCTCGTTCTCGCTGTGTTACAGTTTGTCTGGGCCTCGCAGCGTTACAGTTTGCCTCGTCCTCGCTGTGTTACGGTTTGTGTGTTCCTCGCTGTGTTACAGTTTGTCTGGGCCTCGCTGTGATACAATTTGTCTCAACCTCGCTGTGTTACACTTTGCCTCGTCCTTGCTGTGTTACAGTTTGTCTGGTCCTCGCTGTATTACTGTTTGTCTGGTCCTTGCTGTGTTACATTTTGTCTCATCCTCGCTGTGTTACAGGTTGTGTGGTCCTCTCTCTATTACACTTTATTTCATCCTCGCTGCGTTACAGTTTGTCTGGTCCTGACTGTGTTACAGTTTGTCTGGTCCTGACTGTGTTACACTTTGTCTCGTTCTCACTTCGTTACAGCTTGTCTGGTCCTCACTGTGTTACAGTTTGTCTCATCCTCGCTGTGTTACAGATTGTCTGGGCCTCGCTTGTGTTCTAGTTTGTCTCGTCCTGGCTGTGTTACAGTTTGTCTGGTCCTGACTGTGTTACAGTTTGTCTGGTCCTGGCTGTGTTACAGTTTGTCTGGTCCTGACTGTGTTACAGTTTGTCTGGTCCTCGCTGTGTTACAGTTTGTCTGGTCCTGACTGTGTTACATTTTGACTGGTCCTCGCTGTGTTACAGTTTGTCTGGTCCTCTCTGTGTTATAGTTTGTCTCATCCTCACTGTGTTACAGTTTGTCTCGTCCTCGCTGTGTTACACTTTGTCTGGTCCTCGCTGTGTTACACTTTGTCTGGTCCTCGCTGTGTTACACTTTGTCTCATCCTCGCTGTGTTCCAGTTTGTCTCATCCTCGCTGTGTTACAGTTTGCCTCGCCCTGGCTGTGTTACAGTTTGTCTGGTCCTGACTGTGTTACATTTTGACTGGTCCTCGCTGTGTTACCGTTTGTCTGGTCCTCTCTGTGTTACAGTTTGTCTCATCCTCACTGTGTTACACTTTGTCTGGTCCTCGCTGTGTTACAGTTTGTCTCATCCTCGCTGTGTTACAGTTTGTCTGGTTCTCTCTGTGTTACAGTTTGTCTCATCCTCGCTGTGTTACAGTTTGTCTGGTCCTCGCTGTGTTACAGTTTGTCTGGTTCTCTCTGTGTTACAGTTTGTCTGGTTCTCTCTGTGTTACAGTTTGTCTCATCCTCACTGTGTTACAGTTTGTCTGGTCCTCGCTGTGTTACACTTTGTCTGGTCCTCGCTGTGTTACACTTTGTCTCATCCTCGCTGTGTTACAGTTTGTCTGGTCCTTGCAGTGTTACACTTTGTCTCATCCTCGCTGTGTTCCAGTTTGTCTCATCCTCGCTGTGTTACAGTTTGCCTCGCCCTGGCTGTGTTACAGTTTGTCTGGTCCTGACTGTGTTACATTTTGACTGGTCCTCGCTGTGTTACCGTTTGTCTGGTCCTCTCTGTGTTACAGTTTGTCTCATCCTCACTGTGTTACACTTTGTCTGGTCCTCGCTGTGTTACAGTTTGTCTCATCCTCGCTGTGTTACAGTTTGTCTGGTTCTCTCTGTGTTACAGTGTGTCTCATCCTCGCTGTGTTACAGTTTGTCCGGTCCTCGCTGTGTTACAGTTTGTCTGGTTCTCTCTGTGTTACAGTTTGTCTCATCCTCACAGTGTTACAGTTTGTCTGGTCCTTGCAGTGTTACACTTTGTCTCATCCTCGCTGTGTTACAGTTTGTCCGGTCCTCGCTGTGTTACTGTTTGTCTGGGCCTCGCTGTGGTATAGTTTGTCTCATCCTCGCTGTGTTACAGTTTGCCTCATCCTCGCTGTGTTACAGTTTGTCTGGTCCTCGCTGTGTTACAGTTTGTCTGGTCCTCGCTGTGTTACAGTTTGTCTCATCCTCGCTGTGTTACAGTTTGTCTCATCCTCGCTGTGTTACAGTTTGTCTCGTCCTCGCTTTATTACAGTTTGTCTGGTCCTCGCTGTGTTACAGTTTGTCTCATTCTCGCTGTGTTACAGTTTGTCTCATTCTCGCTGTGTTACAGTTTGTCTGGTCCTGACTGTGTTACACTTTGTCTCGTCCTCGCTGTGTTATGTTTGTCTGGTCCTGACTGTGTTCCAGTTTGTCTGGTCCTCGCTGTGTTACAGTTTGTCTCATCCTCGCTGTGTTACAGTTTGTCTCATCCTCGCTGTGTTACAGTTTGTCTGGTCCTTGCTGTGTTACAGTTTGTCTCATCCTCGCTGTGTTACAGTTTGTCTGGTCCTCGATGTCTTCCAGTTTGTCTCATGTTTGCTGTGTTAGAGTTTCTGTCATCCTCGCTGTCTCACAGTTTTCCTCGTCTTCGCTGTGTTATAATTAGTCTCATCCTCGCTGTATTACAGTTTGTCTGGTCCTGACTGTGTTACAATGTGTCTGTTCCTCGCTGTGTTACATTTTGTCTCACCCTCACTGTGTTATGTTTGTCTGGTCCTGACTGTGTTCCAGTTTGTCTGGGCCTCACTGTGTTCCAGTTTGTCTCATCCTCGCTGTGTTACAGATTGTCTGGGCCTCGCTGTGTTATAGTTTGGATCATCCTCGCTGTGTTACCGTTTGTCTGGTCCTGACTCTGTTACAGTTCGGCTGGTCCTCGCTGTGTTACTGTTTGTCTGGTCCTCACTGTGTTACAGTTTGCCTCATGTTTGCTGTGTTAGAGTTTCTCTCATCCTCGCTGTCTCACAGTTTGCCTCGTCTTTGCTGTGTTATAGTTAGTCTCATCCTCGCTGTATTGCAGTTTGTCTGGTCCTCACTGTGTTACAGATTGTCTGGGCCTCGCTGTGTTACAGTTTGTCTGGTCCTCGCTGTGTTACAGTTTGTCTGGACTTTCTGAGTTCTAACTGGTTGTGAAGTTTCCTGCATTTCCGATTGCAGTCCTTCAAATATTTTATTCTTTGAGGAAGCTCTTTGATAACATGTGATCGCAGTTTCTAACCAGGCGTCTGCATGTTCCCATGTTAGTGTTTTGGCGCGACATGATTGTCGTCCAGTCCTGTTGATTTGACCCCATCACCAATGTTGTCTGAATAATAGCCTGTCATTATTTTCATGATTGACATTCCTTCATCTCTGTATCCTTAATACATTGATGTCAAAGAGGGAATATCATTTGGTGGCCCAGGCAAGAAGGCTTTATGCAGGTTGGACATTTCATGGATCTACAATGTGCAAGAAGGTGGCAGACTGGAATTCTCCAGCTGCTCCGCCTGTTTCTCTTCTTCTTTTCATCTTTTGCTTCCTCTTCGTGTTTTCTATCCTTCTTCTTCTTTATTCCTTCGAATCCTGGCCTCTGGCACCAATTGCTGGCCTCCAGTGAGCAATGAGCCCTGGCCTCCAGTGATGACTCCCAGCCAGGTGCAGCAGCCTCCTGGCACAGTACAGCAGTCTCCTCCCACAACGGTCTCCTGACCTGGTACAGCAGTCTCCTCCCATAGCGGTGTCCTGTCGTGGTACAGCAGTCTCCTCCCATAACGATCTCCTGACTTGGCACAGCAGTCTCCTCCCATAAGTGGTGACCTGGCATGGTACAGCAATGTCCTCCCGTAGCAGTATCCTGGTATGGTGCAGCAGTGTCCTCCCATAATGGCCTTGTGGCATGGTACAGCAGACTCCTCCCACAGCGGTGTCCTGGGATGGTACAGCATTCTCCTCCCATAGCGGTCTCCTGGCATGGCATAGCATTCTCCTCCTGTAGCAGTGTCCTGGCATGGTACAGCAGTCTCCTCCCATAATGCACTCCTGGCATGGTACAGCAGTCTTCTCCCATAATGCACTCCTGGCATGGTACAGCAGTCTCCTGCCAAAGCATTGTCCTGGCATGGCACAGCATTCTCATCTCATAGCTGTGTCATGGCATGGTACAGCAGTCTCCTCCCAAAGCTTTCTCCTGTCGTGGTACAGCTGTCCCCTCCCATAGTGGTGTCCTGGCATGGTACAGCAGTCTCAACCCATAATGGTCTCCTGACATGGTACAGCAGTCTCCTCCCATAGCGGTGTCCTGGCCTGGTACAAACGTCTCCTCCCATAATGGTCTCCTGGCTTGGTACAGCAGTCCCATCCCATCGCGGTGTCCTGGCATGGTACAGCAGTCTCCTCCCATTGCGGTTTCCTGGCATGGTACAGCAGTCTCCTCCCATAGCGGTGTCCTGGCCAGGCACAGATGTCTCCTGCCATAACGGTCTCCTGGCCAGGTACAGCAGTATCCTCTCATAAAGGTGTACTGACATTGTACACTAGACTCTTCCCATAGCAGTGTTATGGCATGGTACAGCAGTCTCCTCCCATAGCGATGTCCTGGCATGGTACAGCAGTCTCCTCCCATAACGGTCTCCTGACATTGTACAGCAGTCTCCTCCCATAGCGATGTCCTGGCATGGTATAGCAGTCTCCTCCCATAGCGGTCTCCTGGCATAGGACAGCAGTCTCCTCCCATAGTGGTCTCCTGGCATGGTACAGCAGTCTCCTCCCATAGCGATGTCCTGGCCTGGTACAGCAGTCTCTTCCCATAACGCGTCCTGGCCTGGTACATCAGTCTCCTCCCCTAGTGGTGCGTTGGCATGGTACAGCAGTCTCCTCCCAAAGCGGTCTCCTGGCCTGGTAATGCAGTCTCCTCCCATATCGGTGTCCTGTCATGGTACAGCAGTCTCCTCCCATAGTGGTTTCCTCTTATGGTGCAGCAGTCTCCTCCCATAGCGCTCTCCTGGCATGGTACTGCCGCATCCTCCCATAGCAGTGTACTGGTATGGTACAGCATTCACTTCCCATAGTGATGTCCTGGCATGGTACACCAGTCTCCTCCCATAGCAGTGTCCTGGCATGGAACAGCAGTCTCCTCCCATAACCGTCTCCTGGCATGGTACAGCATTCTCCTCCCATAGAGGTGTCCTGGCATGGTACAGCACTCTCTTCCCACAGCAGTGTCCTGGCCTGATACAGCAGTCTCCTCCCATAGCCGGTGTCCTTGCATGGTGCAACAGTCTCCTCCCATAGCGGTGTCCTGGCACGGCACAGCAATGTCCTCCCATAGCGATGTTCTGGTATGTTACAGCAGTCTCCTCCGTTAACGGTCTCTTGTCATGGTACAGCAGTCTCCTCCCGTAGCGGTGTCCTGTCATGGTACAGCGGTCTCCTCCCGTAGCGGTGTCCTGGCCTGGTGCAGCAGTCTCCTCTCATAACGATGTCCTGGCAGTCTTCTGGCATGGCGTAAAAGTTTCCTTCCATAGTGGTTTCCTGGCAAGGTGCAGCAGCCCTCTCCCATAGCGGCCATCTGCCGTTGGCTTGGCGACCTCCCAGCATCCCATTGTAGCCTCCCAGCTTGGTGTGTCACCGGTTTGGCGTGGAGCCAGGGCCCAGTGCAGCCTGGAAGTTTGGTGCCAGCTGTGGTCTGTCGTACTGAATCTTTATTCGTGCAATGCTGAACATTTTACTTCTCTCTTATCTTGTAACTAGAGAAGCTGTACGTGGGTACTTTTGTATCTGAGGCAACACTGTAACTGGCAACATATAAACTTTCCACTGTCTTCATTGTGGATATGTGACAATAAAGGCTATTCTATTCTATTCTATTTTGCTATTCCAATTTTAACCCATATATCATTGATCAGTGCGCGTTGCCTCAGCCCTGCTGTGAGTGATGGACTGGGGGAGAAGAACATCAAAATGCTGTGAATACTGAAACTAGGAAGAGCCTCACTGAGTCACCCACTGGAAGGAAGGCAAACATGTTGCAAGCACCACTTAGCAACAAATTCAACTGCGTGTCAATGCTTGGTGGTGTTTTAACGATTATTAAAATACAATAGTGTTAAGAAGCATAAACCTCAGCATAATATGAAAATGCTATTACTTTTGTACAGCACTAGTTGGGAGTGGAGGTTTGATCAAAGGAGGTCTCTGATACACTCTGTCCGAGTCCTGTAAATCCAGCCTCAATACTGAAAAGCTGCATAATGTCATTCATTTCCTAACACTTCACATTGCAGGGCAACAGTATTGAACCAATGCTTATTGTTTTAATATCAAGCCTTTAGCTCTTTTCCCTTAAGAATTTCAGGAATTTACATTACTTTCAGTGGGTATTAGCTGGCCAGTCTGGGGCCAATTTAGAAGGGGAAAAGCTCAATATTAGCTTTCTGGTAAATTAATATTTGGTTCATGTTACCTTATTTGTATCTACTCCATCTTCATCAGTATCCTGCTCTTGGGAGTTGAGCTTTTTTTTCTGTGACAGTGAAGAGATATAGAAAATGTCCTGTGACTGGAACTTGTGCTTGTAATAGAGAGAGTGAGCATTTTTTAATAAGAGTAAGGTATAACAGATGGAGTATTATAACTGAGAGCATTATAGCGCAGTTTGGGTTTAATTGACAACCTTATACTCTTCACCGGGCTGTTGTACAAGTGGATGCCCCTCTTTAAACTAATGGTAACATATACTCGATAGACCTCTTTCATGATCACCATGCATTCTGGGATAGCTCTCCTCCATAATACATTCAGACTTTCCTGTGAGGGAAGGGAAAAGGAATGTTAAAAAGTATGAATGCAGGTCACTCATAACACTAAAACCTCTTGCCAGAGCAAGGTAACATTATGAATTCAATCCTGGCTGGTCTGTCGTTGCGTGAGGAGGGGAATGTTGGTGTAATCTCGCAGTTTTCAGCAGTTAGCTGTCTCAATCCAAATCTTGGTCCTGTTGCTACTGTTTTTGCCGCTTGGAGTTTAGACAGTCTGCCACTCCTTCACTTTATAGGTCCAATCACTGATTTCAGGACACTGCAGTCAGGGAAGGGGTACTTGTGATGTCCTCTGCTATGCGGGGTTACTGCTCAGAATGCTGGTCCCACAAATCTGAAACTTTGCCATCACACCATGGCAGCTTCTCCCCCATTCTAACCCCCCTATCAAGCACCAGGCAGGAATAAATATTGCTCAGAAGAAGGACATCAGTGGTGTTCTGCCTCGAATTGGCATGGAGTTTTCAAGATCATTCAATATGTTTCTGGTATAGAGTAAGTGGCCATATAATCTATTTCACTCAGCAATAAATATACTTAGCAAAATTGCAAAGCATGTCCTACAGATTGAGGTGGATTAAGCCAAATCAAGAACTCCCAGTGCACTGTTCTCATTTCTCTGGCAGTATCCCATGTATTCTTACTGCTATAAAAATATTTTGGGACTGTAACGTGGATAACTTGCAGGCATTCCATAAATATGCAAGCAATTGGAGAAAAACAGTTGCAGGAATAAAACAAAAGAGCCAATCACCACAACTTACAGCCTTGGATTTTCTCTCTTCTTTTGTCTCTCCAGTTGAGATCATTTATAATCTTTGGTTCTGATGGGAATGGTTGCTGTCCAGTAATGCTGGCCAGTCTTTTGTGGTTTGGCAGTGAGTGCTGGAGAACATGGGTGAAGCTAACCCAATGCCCATGTGGATTTTCAGTGGCAAGAGGAATTAAGAAATGCTATGCTAATTGAATGGCAGTTATTCCTATCCTGTGTGAAACTAGCTGGATACCAGAAGTGAAGCGAAAGAGTAGGATTTGAATGAACATTGTACTAGGAGCAAAACTGAAGTCAATAGGAATCATTGCAAATGGTCTCCAATAGCTGGAGTCACAGCTAGGACACACGGAAGATTGTTTTGTTTATTGGAGACCAGTCACCCAGAGACATCACTTCCTGGGGTAGTGTCCTCAATCCAATCACCTTTAGCTGCTTTATCATTCACCTTCTCTCCATCACTAGCACAGGTAGAGATTTTCACTAATGATTGCATCGATTCACAAAGCCTCAGACACTGAAACAGTTATGTGTCTGCATGCAGCAAAATCTGGAAAATGTTTCCTCCTTTCTATACGCCTCAATAATGTTCTTCAGATTTGCAACCCTCCGTGATATCTGCGCTTCTTTAATTCTTGAACATCACCAATTTTAACTACTACATCTCTGGTGGTTGCTCCTTTAGTTAGCTAGATCTTAAAATCTGGAAACTCCACTCAATCCTTCAACTGCATCGACAAAGCAGGCAGCATGGATGTTTGTGTTTGCAGATGGCCACATTATGAATACTGAGATGAGTTCCAAGACTAACTGGTGGATTCGGCCTTCCAAGGTTGTTTACAGAGTTTAGAGGAGGCTACTAGCTTTGTTAGTTTTATGAGGGTAGCAAGTTCACCTTTGAACGAATTGGTCTGTGTATGCCATTTTTGGACAAAGTTAGGAAACAGGCTGAAGTGATTGAAGTAGATGGGGAGAATGTGGGCATAGGGTACTGCATTGGTCAAATGGCCTCCTCCTTTGCCTATTTTCTATGTTTCTATTGGATCGTGTGCAAATTGGCTGTTGCACTGTCTATATTATGACATAAATATTTCAAAATTGCTGCATTGAGATGGCATGAGCCTGATAAAAGTGAAATATTAACTCAATTGTTAATGGGTCACATGCCCATCAAAAACTCAACTCATTGCCAATAAAATAACCACAGCTGGCTCCCATGAAGGATGAGGTGGTGGCTGTACTTACATCCCTTGTGAAAAAGCTCACTGACTTTCGCTATCTTGAATCACAGTGGAGAAGAATATCCATTTGGAAGAGGAACTTAGAAGCCTATTTGGACACGTAGAAGCTGCACCTACAGGAGACAAGAAGGGTATAAAGTAAGGAATAAAGTGTGGAAATGGGGATTGAACAAGTACTCCCTTTTTAAATGTTGGTAACCATTGAAAATGTATTTAATAGTGTTTGCACAGAGAATGAAAAAATGGCAAAAGTTTTTGTCATTTGTTTTCGATCCTCATGCGTTAATTGATGCACAAATCTTCAGAAATAGAGCCTATTGACCTTAGAAGGGTAGAATTTGTCACATCGCAAACTAACATCTCCTCCCTTTTCTGGAGCTCAAGGATCATCCTCAAGGTTTAGCTGGTTTTTGCAGACCGGTTTATAAAATAGTCAAATGTCCTTTGTAACCAGCAGAATCAACTTGCACACAGTCAACTGAACAGAGAAACTATCCAGATCTCCATTTGCAAGGAGTATAACATCTTGATCTGATTGGCTTCTAGACTGACAGCCTCACTTTCTGATACAGTTTATGACTGACTATAAAAAGATTTTTGCATTTTTTCCAAATCACGGCTGTAGCTGGTCACCACACAAACTCACTCGGAACAAAATGCTGTCTGTATTGGATAGTCCTCACTGAACTCTTTATAAAAGGACTGAGGGGAGCCAGCATCATCCTTAAGCATTAAATGACCACAAACTCAGCCCAATAAATGTCCATTTTTAGCACACTTTCATTGTCACATCATTGGCAGCCTGTCTAGTCCCATGGGTCTGAAAATCTCTCGCCAAACCTCTCTCCTCCTCACAGATAATGTTTAGGTCCTAACTCTGTGATCAAACTCTGTCTTTGTGTCCTTTTCATTTGCCCCATCAATATTCAGTTGATAACACCCTGGTGAAGTGTTTTAGGGAATATTTATTATAATATTAGGTTAGAGTGGTGCTGGAAAACCACAGCAGGTCAGGCAGCATCTGTGGAGCAGGAAAATCGATGTTTCGGGCAAAAGCTCTTCATCAAGGATGAAGGCAGGGAGCCTCCAACGTGGGGCTGGGGAGAAGGTAACCAAGAGCCAGAGGAGATGACCTGAGGGTGCAGTGAGAGAGAGAGACTCTCTGCTTTTGCCCAAAACATTGATTTTCCTGCTCCTCGGATGCTGCCTGACCTGCTGTGCTTTTCTGGTACCACTCTAATCTAGACTCTGATCTCCAGCATCTGCAGTCCTCACTTTCACCAACATGTTCGATGCTGCAGCCAGTTTTTTGTGATTTATGCTCTCAAAAATCTTTTTAACTTTATAAAGCCCTCGAGGTTCTGTCAAAGAGAATGCTGTGAACATTGGATTCCAATAATTTTTTCTCATTTTGTCCTATTTTCTGGAATAGGCAGTTTCATACTCAAACACATTGTAGTGCAAAAGTACTTGGTAAACAAAATGCCTTACAATCTTCCAGTAACGTCCTCTCTATTGTAACTATTGTAGAATCTAAGGTGGATACTGAATAAAGAGGGTATGGGTGTGAAATAATGGAAATGAAGAACGTATTTATTTATTCTGTTGCTGATGATCTCCCTTATGCAGTAAGCACATGCTGTCAAAGCACAATTGGGATACAATAAAGAAAAGGATGTATAAGAAATATAATATGATAGGGAAACAATAAAAGCTCAATGGTGTCCCTGGTCAATTTATTGTGGATTGTAGTCATATTAATTGTGCATATACTTTGGGAAGGATAGGAACCAAGAGGCTTAATATATAAAAAAAACTTCAAGCCCAGAGTTTCCTTTATATTTCTTCTACAATCTGAATGCATGGCAACTACATTGGCTTAAATTGTTGCAAAGTTCCAGACATCAGTAACTTCTGCTCATAACCCAGTGTTCTCAAGCCTCCTCACTCCTTTACTTTCATGCATTGACTATTGTTGAGCTTATTCGAACTGTCCTTTGCAGACTTACATTTGAGTATTATCTTAGTTAAAAATCCAGAACTCTTTTGGGACTTCAAGCAAAAATTTTGCTCAACACATCCACACCAACCCGCCCCCACCCAGACCCATTCCCCTACAGGCAATTTAACATGGCCAATTCACCTAACCTGCATCTTTTTGGTGCTGTGGGAGGAAACCAGAGCAAACCCACACAGACAAGGGGAGAATGTGCAAGCTCCACACAGTCACCTGAGGTGGGAATTGAACCCGGGTCTCTGGCGCTGTGAGGCAGCAGTGCTAACCACTGAGCCACCGTGCCACCTGCAATGAACAGTTGCTAGATTTTTATGCTTGAAACTTCACCGTGCTTTCTAATATAATTGGTGTGGATGGCTGGACATGATTAGGTAAATTTGAAGGGTCTATTAAATTGAGATCAATGGTATCTGTTTATTCAGCTGTGTAATGGAATCACATTATGAATACACGGCTGAGCTCCAATTACCATGAATAGATCTAGCTCCATTGGAAGTGTTTACACACTATGGAGGGGGCATGTTCTTGTTTGATTGATACTGTTTTTGATAGATAGTAGTATTAAATGTTTTGAAGAGTTGTTAGAGAGGCTGATTGTTTAGTTTGACAGATTAATGAGCACTTGATATGTGACAATGTTTCTTTCATGGGGATTTTCAATAGCTATTGGTTTGATGGACAGTTTTATGAGCTTCTAAGAGGAATATTCTTTTCAAACAAGAGCTTGAATGATTGATTTTTAAATTTCCTGAGCATTTCAAAGGGTTTACAGTGTTGTTAAACTTGGCTCATTGTGAGCAACAGATGAGTGGGCATGAAAACAGAAATGGCTGGAAAAACTCAGCAGGTCTGGCAACATCTATGGAGAGAAAACAGAGTTAACATTTCGGGTCCTGAGACACTTCCTCAGAACTCAGCTGTGAGATGAGTGGGAAGGCAGGCTTCATGGGGTGGGAAGATGTGTGGGTGTGAAGGAATTGTGAGACTAGCAACGAGGTGGAGAACTGGGTGAATGTACCGGTGAATGGGGGGTGGGTCTACCAAACTACTAAACTGCCAAACTAGGCACCAGCCCGATTTTGTTCCTACCTTGGGCCTGCATCAGTGTGTGTCATCCATGATACCAGTCTGTCATTGAGTTCGGATGACAACAATTTGGGGTGAGTTTCAAAAGTTGGCAACGCAACTTCGGGAAATTACTTCCTGACACGCCAGAGAAAATCCAGCCCGCAGTGTCCAAGATCAGAGGAGCTCCATTGTCTGTGACTATTACAATCCACAATGCAGAGCAATCAAACCTCCACCTTTCCAAGTTGTTTTTTGCTGTGTTAGAAATACAACAGAACTTCACTTTGTGCTTCGAACATATTAAAATGCCCAGGGCACTTCACAGGAGCTGAGTTGTGCAGAAGGCTGGGTTTATTGAGAAAGGTGAGTAGCAATTATTGATTCTGAACCTTTTGTTTCATAAAACAAAAGCAACAAACTACAGTAATCGGAAATCGGAAATAAAAACAGCAAATGTTGGACATACTCAGGTGGTATCTATGGAAATGGTTCGTCCCATCACCTCTTTGACCACTTAATCACTTCTGTCCTCCATTTCATTATAGACACCACAATTTGTTTTGGGCTTGTTTGGTGCAGTGGTAGTGTCCTGAAATCTGAGCCAGGAGACCCAGGTTCAAATGCGATCTGCTCCAGAGGTGTGTCTTAACATCTCTGAACAGATTGATTTGAAAATATCTAGAGCACGCCTTTTATTCTTCGCTTCCCACTCCCATTCTTCCTGGACACGCACATTCTTAAAAAAAACTACGCACTCCCTCACTTTTCTGGTTCGGAATTCTCTTCCTTCTCCTCAGATGCTGCATAAGCTGCTGAGTGCTTCTAGCATGTTGTTTTAATTCCTTTAATTAATGTGCAGGCTAATGAGTCCACACTGTCTAGGCACAACTGGATCTCCTGGCCTCTAGTGATGCTGAGGCTATCTCTACTCTGGACAGACACACATTAACGTCCTCTACAAGTCAGATAGAGGCCTGACAAGATGGGCACTAAAATCTTGTTGGCATTTAGCAGCCTGCAGTTAGCCCACCCAACAGACTTCCACTGTCTCGAACGGGTGTCCCCTTCCTGCCGCAGTGCTGACACCACAGGAACACAATTAGCTTCCGAAAATGTCAGCCCAGGGATCTGTCAACAACTCTGCCTGCCTTAACTGTTGGGACACTGACAGGATGTGAGTGGAACTAGACGAATGGGAAAGCCTGCTGCAAATAAATCTCAATCACTCGAGGGGACATGGGCCTTGCTGGCTGGGCCAGCATTTATTGCCCATCCTTAGTTGCCCTTGGGAAGGTGAGGGAGAGCTGCCTCTTGAACCGTTGCAGTCCATGCACTGTAGGTTGATCTACAATGCCCTTAGGGAGAGAATTCCAAAGAAATCATAGCAAACTTCACTGTAATTTTTGTCTTAAACAGCAAATGTCCTGGAAGGCAACAAACAGGAAACGGCGAGACATAAATGTGGCTGCCCCACTGTCCTCTCTCTCTCTATTTCCGAACCTCAGCTGCAGCATATTTCTCAAATTAACAGTTCACTCGTGTTCCTGCCTCCCTCTGCCATCCATCGGCGCTGAAATGTTTATAAATTTTATAGACTGATGTATGAACCTATTGGGAAATAATTTTCTGCACTAAATCACTTCTGTGGGTAAAGGTTTTATTGTTTGCTTGTCGAGGTGTAAATATGGTAATAGGCCTTGTCATTCACCTAATTTTTTTCCTCAGGTTGACAGCTCTCTGTGGGTCACTGCAGTCAGACATATAAACATGTCGCTTCACAATCGAAAAACTACCAATTTCTTTCGGACATTTCCGAGCGATCGCCTCCAGTAGATTATTTTGAACTTCAATCACTGTCTTCGACTTGACCTAGGGCAGGGGAGGGAAAAGAGCATCGGCTTTGACCCTTTATTCTATGCTTGGTCAGTTAACTCCTTGAGTGCATTCCTGAGGTGTTGCCTTCATTCCTCCCCCAGTTTCTCTTCTCCTCCACTCTGGCTCCTCATTCGGCCAACAGCTCTCCATTGAATAAATTCAAACCTGAAGAGTGGCCATTCCAGAGTCAACCGTGGCACTTCCTTCCTGCGGGTTGAACAAGTCTCACTTCCAGAGTTTTGAGTATAATACAAAGCCTACTTTGACACTACAGTGCATCCCTGAGAGGATGCTGCATTGTTGGAAATGCCATCTTTCAAATGTGTCATCTTTCACTTCTCTACTGTCATCCCTGGAACATCTAAATAATAAGGATAGCTACATCAGGCTTCTACTTATTAACTGCAACTCCACCTTTTCAGCACTACATCCCAACCAAACTAATCTCCAAAATCCGAGACCCAGATCTTTGGTCCGGCCTTTGCAACTGGAACCTTGACTTCCTGACTCACAGACTGCACCTCCTCCACGACAATCCTCAATATTGGTGCCTCATATGAATACAGACTCAGCCCCTTACTGTACCCCCTATGCACTCATGGGGATGTGGCCAAATTTCATTCAATCTCTACCTACAATTTTGCTCATGACACCACTGTTATAGGCTGGATATCAAACAACAACGAGACAGAATACAGAGAAGAGAGAGTGCTCGGTGGCATGATAATGACCTTACCCTCAATCTGAGCAAAACTAAAGAGCTGATCATTGACTTCAGGAAGCAAGGAGAGCACACCCCTATCTACATCGATGGAACTGAGGTGGAGGTAGTCATCCATTCTGTCTTGGAACACCCACATTTATGCAACAGTCAATGAGGCACAACAATGCCTCCGTCCCTCAGGACCCACACCAACTCTTAAAGATTCACCATAGAGAGCATTCTATCTGGATGCATCATGACTTGGTAAGACAACTGCTCTGCCCAGGACCGTAAGATATGAACACAGCACAGTCCATCAAGTAAGCCACCTCCCAACCATTGATCCCAGCTACCCTTCTTGCTGCCTCAGAAAGGCAACACCAAAGACCCATCCCACCCCGGTTATAATCTACACCAACTTCTTCCATCAGGCTAAAGATACAAAAGCTTAAAGACATGCGCCAGGTTCAAGAATCGCTCCTTGCTGTGAATTGGCTTCTGAATGGACTTCACAAATTTCAAATCTAATGTTGACCTTGTGTCTTATGCAGCTTCCTCGCAGCTGTAACTTTATATTCCTCGCCTATTGTTATATGATCTTTCTATCGTATGATCTACACATTAAAAAAAACTTTTCACTGTACCTGGGTACACGTGACAATAATAAATCGGATGTTAAATCAAGGTCCCACCTGCCTTTATGATGGCATTATTTTGCAGAAGAGCAAAGCAGTTATTGCTGGTCTCCAGGTCTTTCTGTAAAAATCAATCAACATCACTAAAAGTAGATTACCATGTTGTGTTGGTAGGATCTTGCTGTTGACAGATTGGCAGGTGTGGTTTCTACTTCTGAAGCACTTCATTTGCTGTAAGGTTATTTAGCACAGTGTGAAATTACACTGGCATTAGGTAAATCCATTCTTTTCATTTTAAGGCTAACAGAAGGTGCCTGATCCTCTACCTTTACATGACCTGATGAGAACACACAGATACTCACACATACGTAACTTTCTACTTTGGGTTACTAGGCAGAATGGGAACACTGGGTTAATTTTCTTTCCCTACCCAAACTGTCAGAGCCAACATCATCCCACTTACTGGTCTAGCAGAGAAGAGTTAACTTAGTACAGTCTGGAATATAATCTGAGATTGTCTGCATGACCAGGTTAAGTGGCTTTCCTCTCTCTAAAAGCCCTTCCAGCTGACCTTTCATCTTCCCCCCTTCAAAAACATTCCAAACACTGCTATCTGATCTGAATCTGTGCCAAATTCTGCTTGTTATTCATGTACCTTTAAGAATGTGCACATTTAAGGACTCCATGTGTTGTATGTGTGTATAATGTTGCCACTCTGCCCAGCAGTTGGTGGGCTATGGCTCTGCAAGTTACACGTGTGAAAAACATGGCTTGCTGGAATGTCTGCTTTGTAGCCTGCAATGTGTTTTACTGTTTTAAATAAACTAGCCCACAGAGTTAATCAATCACTGACAGGCGATTGATTGTTAGAATATGATTAATAACATGACACCATTTACCGATGACTGCTCTGGCAAAATCTTGATGTCATAATTTTCAGTTTCCTGTGGACCACCTTCCTGGCTTGTTCCTCCCTGTTGCTGAAACTTCTACTATTGTACAAATCTCCAAAATGATTTAACTTTTTGGTGTCTGTCACCTCCTTTCATTCACCCCATCATACGCTGGGAATTTGGGAACTCCCTCTCCCAATACAATTATCATCTCTCTTGCACGTTCACACTTTTTTCAACTCCTCTCCCTTTCTGGGATCCTGTTCTGATGTCACCTCACCTCAGAATCAATTTTTGACAGCATTCTGGATGCTCCAGCGAGGGGAGAGGTGGGGGTGGGGCTTGACTATGTAGTGGCGCTACACGAATGCAAACTATCACTGCTATTGTGAAAAACAGACACTCTTCTTTTGTGCAGGATGACTATTCACTCCATAACGGGAATTTTAATTGCACATAGCACGTTGTGCATAAAATTAAGTGAGAAATTCATATCTTTTGGCCGGAGAGCAATACAAAACTGGGAGAGAGCGCCATAATCGCGTTGAAGTGAGGGGTTCAGATGGTTCATATGTGGAGTGATAGATATCCAAGAAAGCTTTATAGCCTGGAACCTAAATGGGAATTTAGGGAGTTTCTGCAAAGAACAATAGCAGCTTGGGAGTGGGTTGCAGACCAGAACAAATTGAAGGAGTTCAGATGGTTTATTGATAACATAAAGGGAAGCCACAAGATAGTTTCTATTTGAAAGGCAATGGGGCGGAGGGGAACGGATTTTAAAGAACGAGAAGGAGAACAAAAATAAAATGAATTTTTGATCATAAAAACAATCTTAAAATGCTGGAAATTTGAAACGAAAAGCTGAAACTGCTACCTAAGCCAGGCAATACCTGTGAGGAAATGGAGAGCAAATATTTTATGTTTTTGTTATGACTGAACATTAAATAGCATTCAATCAAAAACAATCAGAAATAGTGGTGACAAATATATTTTAATACACAAGCAAGTGCAGCGCAAACTTCAGCAATGTCTCAAAAGTTTGATCTCAACACTGACTTCATTAACTTTAGATTGTAGCTGTATTGTTCATTTCCAACTGTTTGAATCTAATTTTTTTCCTTTGACCTCAGGCCTTTCACTTCCTTAGCTATTCCCACGTCCTTCATTTATAAAACATGTGAATGTATGAAGTGCCCCATGCAGTTACATTCCAACTCTGTTTTGTGATTCCCGCTGATTCCCAATTCGCCGTCAGCCAAAAGAACTTCCTCAATTCTGGAAAACTCCTCAGAAAAAGTCATTTCAGGAGTCCACGGGAGGCCCATTGCCCAAACTCACACCCAACCTTTCCACTCTGTGATTGTAGCCACAGTCAGGCGCTCTCCCAGGTCTCCTTTGACAAGTCAAAATGAATCCTTGTTCTCTCTGCAAACTTATTCCAGAGGCAAGTGATGTTATACCTGAAATCTGGGAGTCATTTCGTTAGAAATGGACACTGCAGTTGACTCTTATCTATCCTGCCTTCACATTAGGAGGGAGATGCAGCAATGGGTGTTTTACATGCAGCAGAGAAATCGCAGCTGATTGAGGTGATACTTGTGTTAGCCCTTGAAATGCACAAACTAGACACAAGTCACATAGTCCTCAAAAATGCAGCAAATGTTTGTTACCTCTCCTGATATCAACCTATATAATATAACCACAGGCACTGCCATGTATAGGCTAATACTCAACAAACCCTAGCATGCTTCCCTCAGCATATTATGCTGCAAGTGGCCTCTGAAAGATGGACTATGAGACCTTTCTACAATCAGATCACATGCTACAATACATTGATTGTTTTATGGGGTATGTCTCTTAAAGGTATATGACGTGGCATCTGAGAGTCATAACGCAATAATCAATATTCTCTGTACATAAAATAAAACATCCTGATCTCATTTTATACATGGATCAGTGATTCCTCTCTCAAACGAATTTGATGATCACTGAGATGATATGTTCCATTTGTACATTGAGGTTTCTTCTTTAGAAATGTTTGATTTCAAGCAACCCCTACAGTGTGGAAGCAGGTCATTCGGCCCATTGAGTCCACACCAACAATCCAAATAGCATCCCATCCAGATGCATCCCCCTTCCCAGTCCTGTAACCCCATGTTTCCCATGGCTAATCAAGCCAGCCTGTATATCCCTGGACACTAGGGGCAATTTAACAAGACTAATCCATCCAACCTGCACATCTTTGGACAGTGGGAGGAAACTGGAGAATCCAGAGGAAACTCACACAGACATGGGGATAATGTGCAACTCTACACAGACAGTCACCCAAGGGTAGAATGGAACCCTTGGTCCCTGGCGCTGCAGGGTAGCAGTGCTGACCACTGAGCCCTACGTTTTTACACTTATTTCTATTGTTGGCTTTTCAGCTCAGAATCTGATGTTTTGGACTAACTGATTCTGGGGCTGTTTGACACGGCATTAAACTGCCTTTGTTTCAGAGAGCTGTTTGTGGATGTAAATGAGTTCATCAACAAAACAGAAATTGCTGGAAAAGCTCAACAGGTCTGGCAGCATCTGTGGAGGGAAATCAGAGTTAACATTTCGGGTCCAGCGACCCCTCCTCACAATGGTATCGCAGTTCTTTTCGCTTTTAAATGAGTTCATCGCTGCTTTCATATAACACACACTTCACTGCATTATTCTGAACAAGATGACTTTAAACACTACGGCTGCCTGCATTTGGGTTCAGGACTAAAATACCCATTGAGGATTCGCTCTCCCACTTCCTAGTTAAAACACACATTGTATTAAAATGGGATTTTTGTTTAGAAGGGTAAAAAGTTTTTCTCTGGGACTTGTAGTAAGGACCTAGGATTTCACCAAGATCCGCAATTCAAAGTAGCCATCTGTTCACTTCCTGTGCAAGGCAGTTTCCTGACTGAGCACTTAGCGATGAGTTTAAACACATTGTTAGATAGAATATAAACCTAGCAACGTATATCTCCAGGGTGCACTGAAGGGCTGTGCCCAACTCTGTGTGTGTATATATGTGTATGATAGAGTGTGTGTGTGTGTGTGTGTGTAAAACCAAGTGTAAATGTGTGCATGTGTAAAACCAAGTGTGAGTGTGTGTGTGTGTAACTGAGTGACTGCATGCAAGTGAGTGTCTGTGTGTGTGCAAGTGAGTGCATGTGTTTGCACGAGTGAATGTGTGTGCAAGTGTGTGAGTATCTCTGTGTGTGAGAGTGTGTGTCTGTGTGTCTGCATGTGAATGAGTGTGTGTGTCTGTGAGACAGTGAGTGTGTGAGTGTCTGTGTGGGTGAATGTGTATATGAGTATGTGTGTGTGTGAATGTCTGTGTCTGGGTGTGTCTGTGTGTGTGAGTGTAAGTGAGTGACTGTGTGCGAGTGAGTGTGTGTGTGTGTTTGTGTGTGAGTGAATGTGTGTGTCTGAGTGAGTGTGTGCGAGTGTATGTGTGCAAGTATGTGTGTGTGCGCGCGTGTGTGCGCGCGCAAGTGAGTGAGTGAGTGTGTGTATGTGTGTGAGTGTGTGCACCCAGATTTGGTACTGGGCCCTCAAAGACTGTTCCCCATTCTCTGCATCTCTCATTTTCTCATTTTTAAGAGAAAAATCACTTCACCCACTTTGGGTCAAAATGGCTATCACCGTCCTGCATAAATACAGCATGGCACATTTCATGGGAAAGTAGGACAAGACAAATACATCATTATCGGAATTAACTGTGAGAAACCCAAAACTAGGAACAGGTGTAGGCCATTTGGGCATTATTTGAGCCAATTTCTTCTTTTCATTGCTGATCCTCTATCGCATATTCCCACTTATCTCTCCAAACCTCCTGATACCTTTAAAATGTAAAATGTTATCCATCTGTTTCTTGAATATTTCCAGTGACATGGCCTCCACTGCCTTCTGTGGTAGCGAATTCACATGTTGACCACCTTCTGAATGAAGAGTTTTCCCCATCTCCTGAGACTGTTATAGATTCCCCAAACCAGGTAAAACATCCTCTCTGTAGCTGGTCTGTCCAATCCTTTTCAAATTTTATGTCTCAATTAGAACTCTATCTCTCTTCTAAACTCAGGTGAATACAATTCAAGTTGAACCAATCTCTCCTCCCTGGGTCTGCTTTATAAAGGGCCCAGCTAATGAGTTCCAGTTGGGCATGCCTTTGCTCATTACCAAGGGAGCTCATACCCAACGGGCTCCACAGGAAGGTTAATTAGTGATTTCCCATGAGCCTTTTTGGGGTTATCACATCTACTAACTTGATTGCTGCGTTTGTCTGTTTACATCTATTGACTGATATGCAAGGGTATTCGGATCCTTTCATGCATCCACATTTCCTGATATGGAAATAATACCCTTCCTCTCTGTTTTTCACACAAAAATGCCAAATTTCACATTCATGCCGCATTTACCACATGTTTGCTCACACGCTCAACTTGTCTAGAACATACCTTGCATCCTCCTCACTACTCTCAATCCCAGCTAGTTTTGCATCATCAATAATCTTGGAAATATTACAATTGGTTCCCTTGTCTAAATCACTTACAAATACTATGAAAGGTGAACTGTAAATATATCATTGGAGTATTGGATTCTGCAATTAGAAAGTTGGTAAGTGGTGAACATCATATGTGGGGTAGACGTGATCCCTTTATATTCACTAGAAGGCATTCAACACCTGATTAAAGTGACCAAGGCATTGATGCTGAATATTGCTGTACTTTTAGCAAGTATTGAAAAAGCAATGGAAATAATGGAACATTTTTTAGGTTAGATTACTTACAGTGTGGAAACAGGCCCTTCGGCCCAACAAGTCCACACCGACCCGCCGAAGAGCAACCCATCCGTACCCCTACATTTACCTCTTACCTAACACTATGGGCGATTTAGCATGGCCAATTCACCTGGCCCGCACATCTTTGTTACTGTGGGAGGAAACCCACGCAGAACAGGGAGAACATGCAAACTCCACACAGTCAGTCGCCTGAGGTGGGAATTGAACCCGGGTCTCTGGCGCAGTGAGGCAACAGTGCTAACCACTGTGCCACCGTGCCACCCACTGTTTGTACTGTAAATCATGATCCTAGCCAGTTAGGGCCAATCTATTGGACTGAAGAGGCATGAAACATTTGCTAACTCAAAAAATCACTGTAGGGTCTGTTCATCAGATCCATTGTTCTTATTGCCTCCTGCTCATTCAAACTAAGGGACACTCCCTGATGCAAGGACATAGCATCAAGGCCAGAGATCTCACTGAGAACCACCCCATGCCATGTTCTAATTCTCCCCCACTGTGAAACTCACTCTGAATATAGAACTCACCCCTTTCTCCATCACTCTTGCATTCACTCATCTCTGGCCTGCCATCTGAGATATTTCCACAGACTTAGTATCTTATGGTGTTTGCCACCTTTGATAATATTTGGAGCTTTATCTTATGATTATCTCTGATTAGTGGCAGAGGATATACCACAGGAGAACATCGACAGAAAAGCCACATTCCTGAGAAAATGAAAGATTTCTTCTGCACGATAGGAATGAGGTCAGGCAAAATAACTAGGGTAAGAACAGGAAGTGCTGGAGAAACTCACCAGGTCTCGTAGCATGAGCAAAGAGCGAAGCAGAGTTATCGTTTTAAATCCAGTATGACTCTCTTTCAGGACCAAATTATTGCAGATTCCAGAATCTGTACTGAAAACCAAAGAGACCATAGTGGCTCAGACAGCATCCATGGAGAGAGAGCAAGGTGATGTTTCAGGTCTCAGTAATGCTTGATCAGGCCTGATGTTGAGTGTGAAGGGGGCAGTCTTTATGCAAAACTGTTGATGTGGGAGGGGGGTGGGGTGGTGCTGCTGGGGGAGAAAGGGTGTCAATAATTCAGATTAAGTGATTGGAATGAGAGAATGGCAGAAAGATGGTGTGTCTAACTACCAAACAGGAAAGGACAGATTGTCCCACTGGAGTGGGGGGACGGGAGAGAGGACACGGTGACAGAGAATATAACAACTAAAGCTAAAAGAGAGGGAAGGAAAGGGAATGGGTTCACAATCTGAAGGTCTTGGACTGCATCAACAGAATTGCTACCAGATCGGTCGCATTTATCCAGCGTGCTCTGTATTTTTTTCAGATTTCCAGAACCCACAGTATTCTGCTTTGATATAGTAACAAGGATGTTGGGAGCTGGTACAGATTAACCTGCTCTCTCCAAAACCTGTCTTAGAAGTCACTGGCCCCACAAGGTTTGCAGGTGGCATCAGTGGAAGGGATAGAGCCAATGGAGCATAAATGTTAACTCCTTCAGGACCATTGTGTTTTACAACAGAGCAGCTACTTAATTGCCAATGATGGGTTCCACTTGCCCATCAAATTGTGCAAACCATTGACCAGACACGTGACATCATCTACATTTGCTGAAACCAAAAAACTCAGAAAGTTAAAGTCTAAATCACGACCAAGAAGTTGCAGAAATGCTCATAGCATATGGCTCATGTTATATGAGCCGTGTTAGATTACACATTCATGCACTGGATTTATTGCAATATCCTGGCTGAAAACTTGTGCAGATCAAAGAGAAAAGATGTACATTTCAATGTCAGTATCAGGATATCTTCTGTTTTCTTGCAAAATAAATCTGTAGTTTATTGATAAATTAATACTTATTCATACATAAAGATGCAGTTAATTCTTTAAACGAAAGCAGTTAATTTTAATTTCTTTCTGTCACATGCAGGGATTAGGTCATTTTGCCGGTTCAAGTAAATGCTGGTCATTTCAGAGTTCCACGTTTCAAGTTCATCCACGATTCAGGGAGACAAGCTGCCTGTATTATCTTTCATGCAAAACTACACATTGAGACACTGGTCTGGAACACATCAGCTGTGGGTGTCTGCACATAAGCTGTTCTTGAGGCAGCTCCCTCCTTATCTCTAAGTGAGGCTCTTCAACCCCTTTATTGCTTTAATATTCCTTTATCTACAGCTGTACCCAGTACCAAATACAGTTCTCCAGTGCAGTGTCTAAGACCCCTCTCTTCACTTGTTCATTCTAAATGAATGCATATTCATACATGGCATGGTGTCTCAGTGGTTAGCACTGCTGCCAGGGACCTGGGTTCAATCCCAGTCTCAGGTGACTGTCTGTGTGGAATTTGCACATTCTCCCTGTGTCTGCATGGGTTTCCTCCCACAGTTCAAAGATTTAGGTGATTTGGCCGTGCAGAATTGCCCATAGTGTCTAGGGATGTGTAGGCTGTGTGCATTAGTTAGGGAAATGTAGTGCAATAGGGTAGGGTAATGGGTCTGGGTGGGATACTGTTCAGAAGGTCAGTGTGGACATGTCGGGCCAAAGGGGCTGTTTCCACACTGTAGGGATTCTATGATTAAATTGGTGTCCTCTCTTACAGATGGCAGAGTTATGTAATCAGTTGCATTATGTCTTAGGACTGGAATGAGGAGGCAGTTCTTCCCTCAGAAAGATGTGAATCTTTGGAATTCTCTACTGCAGAAATGTAGTCATTGAGCAGATTCAGAAATCAATAGGTTTTTGGAGATTAATGACATCAAATTATCTAGTCCAGGAAAATGGAATTAAGGGGATCATAGGATCCCTATGTGGTGGGCGCAGGCCATTTGGCCCATTGACTCCATGCTGACCTTCCAGACTCACCCCATCCCTATACTTCCATTGGCCAATCCACCTAACTTGCATATCCTCGGACTGTGAATGGAAGCCAGAGCACCTGGAGGAGAGCACTGGGAGAATATGCAAGCTCCATCTAGATGGTCACCTGAGGGTGAAATCGAACTGGGACCCTAGTGCTGTGAGGCAGCACTGCTAAACACTGAACCACTGTGCTGGCCAAGTGGTGATACATTTCCAAGTCAGGACACCATTCTGATTTGCTGCGTCTAAATCCTGAAACTCCTTCCGACGTGTCATTGTGAGTTTAGCTGCCCATAATTCAAGAAGGCAGTTTACACCTCCTTTGTGAGGGGGGATGGGTAGCAAACATTGACATTCCCAGTGACATTCACATCCCATGAGCGAATAGAAGAAAGGAACTAGAGCATATATCTCAGCTGACCTGTTAGTACATTATCGAGGACGTGCTGCCTATTATGAGCTGCCATTTTTCAGATGGGACATTAAACCCTGTCTGTTGGTTCAGGTGGAAACGGGAAAAAGGCCCCTTGATACTATTTGAAGACAAATAGGAAGCTCTCCCACTGTCCTGGCTGACATTTCTCCCTCAATAAACACCACCAAAAAACTGTTTAAGAAGTCATCCATCATGTTATTTTATTCCTTTCTGTGGGATCTTGCTGTGCTGAATGTAGCCACAGTACAACAATGAACATATCTCAGAGTAATTGCGGAGGGTTTTGGAACATCCTGAGGGTGCCATTTGTTTCCTTACTGCATCCGCAATCGTCATATTTCAACGTTTGAGGGCAAGATTATGAAGAAAGGACTGTCTCATTCTTTATTGCTCTCTGCCATCATTGTCTGATTGGATTTTCCTGAAGAGAATGGAAACTCGCATCTTATGTCAGAAAGTGGCCTCGTAACTCATCGCTTTCATCGTCGCTGGACAAGTTTCAAGAAGCTAATCTCGAACAAACTCTAATAAAATGTAAAACAGACATGCAGATTTGTGCTTTCCTTTTCACACTCACATAGTCCCTTCAGCAGCATATGTGAAAAACACAACTTGAAAATATTGAACTGTTTATAGACAAACTTGGGAATTTTAACTCATTCCAGAGTCACCAGTTTTCAAATGGGCACGGAGCCCAGCGTCGTTTTCCTGTCACATTTATTTTTCCTCCCCGTATTTTCTCCTCCTTTATTCAAGGTGCTTACTCATCCTCAGATGCCTTTTCAAGTAACCATTCATCATGGGTGAGATCAGGCACCAGAAAAGTTGTAACTATTCATTACCTGAACTGTGTGTTAATGTGTGCCTGCAGTATCCTCTGACTCAACATTTCTCCCAATGCTGAAGGCAGTAGGTTTTGTTTTAGCAAGCTTGAGTTAAAGGCAAATCTATAACGTTCTTGACGCTTACCTTCCTCCCCCCCCTTCCAGCCCCCAGTTGTGTTCCCTTTATCTACATAAAAATAGCGAGGATGGTGGAGGGTAGGGGGGATGGGGACGGAATTAGCAAGGATCCAACACTAAAGGCATGAGGAGTTGATAAAAAGCCACTTAGTAGAATGGCTACATTGGCAAATCTTATGTCGCTAAACATAAGAGGAAAAAAACAGCTAAAGAAGAGTCAGGAAATCATCAATCACAATGGGAAGATCTTGAAGCTAAACTGGAAATTGCTGGAAAAGCTCAGCAGGTCTGGTGGCATCCGAGGAGAGAAATCAGAGTTAACGTTTCGGGGTCAAGTGACCCTTCCTCAGAACTCAGTCTGGAAGTTCTAGCATCGTCCTCTGCTCTCTGCACAGGAAGTTCAACACCAAAGGTCATCATGATATGTTCATCTGTCCTTCCATGAATCTCTTAGCTCCTCTCTTTGAAATGTCCAGTGGTGCCCACAGAAGTAACAGAGAATTTTCAATAGAAATAAAAGTTGGGACAGATGTGAATCCAATTGCAGACTCATTGTGCCCCATACTAAAGTCTGCTCGAGTGTTTTTCTTCAATATCTTCCTCTTTAACTAAGAGGAACTTAGGAACTAAAAACATACCTCTTTAACTAAGATTTTATCTTGCTGCTCGACATCTTCGCAGTACCAAACTTTGTCTGATAAAGCTGCTGTGAAGTGTCTTGGATGAGTCAACAGGAGATAATGCATCACTCACTCCGCACTTGGAAACTATGAGATCTCCAAAGGAAATCCTGGCTTCCCAGTCTGAAGTGCCTTGCCCATTGCAAATAAACAAATTCTTCGTTAGAACGTAATCGTTAATTTTGGAGCTTTTCTTCACACTGTGTTTTTCCCCTTCTCTCATCCAAATGGTCTCACATTCTGGCCATTTTCTTCAACTTTATGTCACACAAGGTATTGGTTCCCAAAACGTTAATGCTGAAGTTGCATTCAGTTCCACCCAATCTCATGATATCACACAATTATTGGGTGGAAAAGTGGGAAGTATAGCATGAAGTCCCAGTGGAGGCAGATGTGTCATCTCTGCCTCCCATTAATCTCAAGTAATAATGCCTAAGTAGTCAATTTAACACCCTTTTAATGTAAGACAGATGCCTTTTCTTATTAAGATTATCGATTGTCTATCGACTACCAGACCCTTATCATCTCCACAGTGAACAGGATTTGGCATCAGTGAACCACCCAATCATAAGCTGCCAGGGTTAGAGACCAAGAATCCAAGATGATGTACACAAAATCTTCTGGCTGTAACAGGCTGCTCTGTTTTTGAGGTATCAAGATGTTGGAAGTGATTTCCTCAAATTCCATGAGCAGCAATGACTGATTTATATGCTGTTAGCATTGTTTCGGAGCTTTGGAGAGAAAAAGAAATGTCAAAACAACAGCACTTTTAAAAGGAAGAGGAACAGATAAAGGCAGCACATGGGGAGGTCAGTGCAGGAGAGAGAGAGAGAGAGAGAGAGAAAGAAACCAACATTGTGAACTGACGGAGCAGTGAACCTGCACAGTTACTGCCTTTGCTGTTTGAATTCATGTATCACTGGACATCGGAGTGCGTCTGGGAAAATGAACAAACATTGAAATTCACAACTAATCTTGGAGGAACCTGTTTGGGAGAGATCACAACACAGAAACAAATAAGTGCATATTTTTAAGTGTGACCGACAGAAAGTCTGCAGCGGTAATTTGAGTCAGTTCTTTCTTGAATATATGTTTTGTTGAGATAAGTGGTGGAGGCTGGTACAATTGCAACATTTAAAAGGCACCTGGATGGGTATATGAATAGGAAGGGTGTGGAGGGATATGGGCCGGGTGCTGGCAGGTGGGACTAGATTGGTTTGGGATATCTGGTCGGCATGGACGGATTTGTTTCCGTGCTGTACATCTCTATGACTCTATGATTCTTTTTTCCTGCTTAATATTTTATTCCTCACTCCAGTTTCCTTTCTCAAAACTGCACTGTTATCACCCCTCTGCATTTATTCTGACCTCTTCTTCTAAATGTTTGTGTCTCCTTTGCTACTTTGATTGGCCTGTTCTGGTTGCTGTTTGATTTCTAATGCGTGCCTCCTATTTGATTTGAAATCCCCGGCTGTTTATTTTTCCCACCTCACCGGTTATTTTGGGCCTTGTTTTTGAGTGTCAGTGGGAGTTTATTCTCTTGTTAATGTTGGCCTTCCCTTTTCTCAGTTAGGTCTCTTTTAAAATTTGCTACTAGTTTTAATTTATATTCTTCTCCTTACATTGTCTTTTCTCATCTTCCTCATGTTTTCAACAGTTTGCCCTCCTCTCACCTTCTGTACTGGTTGAAGAGTCATATAGCATGGCAATAGGCCCTTCAGTCCAATTAGTCCATGCCAACTGTAATCCCAAACTAAACTAGTCCCACTTGCATGCGCTTGGCCCATATCCCTCCAAACATTTCTTATTTATATACTTATCTAAATGTCTTTTCAATATTGTAACTGTACCTGCACCCACCACTTTCTCTGGAAGTTCATTCCGTACATGAACTACTCTCTGTAGAAAGAAATTGCCCCTCGTGTCTTTCTTAAAAGTTTCTCCTCTCACCTTTAAAAAAATGTCCCCGAGTCTTGAAGTCTCCGCTGTATGGAAAAGACCCCTGCCTTTCACATTATCCATACCCCTCATGGATTTTATAAACCTCTATAAGGTTACCCCTGAATCTCCTACGCTTCAGTGGAAAAAGTCCCAGCCTATCCAGCCTCTCCTTAGAACTTAAACCATCCATTCTCAGCAATCTTGGAAAATCTCTTCTGAGCACTCTTCAGCTTAATGATAAATAATATTAATATAAATAATAATACCCTTCCTATATTATGTCATTTTTGAGTTGATTCTGATGCCAGTGAATCACTCATGTTGTAGCTGTCTCATGATGCTGTCAGAGTCTATGTGTTCAGTCCTATTCCAAGACAGGAGTAAATAACCCAGGTTAATGTTTTAGCTATACTTTCTTTTAGAGTACGCCTTTAATGACTCCATGGCAAAAGTGAGGACTGCAGATGCTGGAAACCAGAGTTTAGATTAGATTCCCTACAGTGGGAAAGTAGGCCCAACCAGTCCACACCGACCCTCCGGAGAGTAACCCATCCACACCCATTTCCCTCTGACTAATACACCTAACACCATGGCCAATTCACCTGACCTGAACATCTTTGGACTGTGGGAGGAAACCCATGCAGACACGAGAAGAATGTGCAAACTTCACACAGACAGTCACCTGAGGCTGGAATTGAACCTGGGTCCCTGGTGCTGTGAGGCAGCAGTGCTAACCACTGAGCCACTGTGTCACCCCAGTGGCAGTGCTATAAGTTTAGATTAGAGTCTATTCCTGATGAAGGGCTTTTGCCCAAAATGTTAATTTTCCTGCTCCTCAGATGCTGCCTGACCTTCTGTGCTTTTCCAGCACCACTCTAATCTAAACTTTCAAGACTCCATGTTCAGCGTGTATACAATGCTGTGGCTGTGCCAACCTGCTTTGGGTTTGCAAGTCATGCATACATTATTCAGTTGGTTTGCTGCAATACATTCTTCATAATGAACAGTGTGTCTTACTGTTTTAAACAATCTCACAGGTTGCCTAATGAGCGATTGATTATTCGTCGATTATCAGCTTGACACATCAGTACACAACTTAAATGCTGCTATAAGTTTGGTGTTGCAGAACTTTTGATGAGGTGTTATACACTGAGGCTTTTCTTGTCTGCTAAGATGATACAAAAAGGTCCTGTGGTTTTGTTTTTGGAAAAGGAGACAGGAATGATCTCAGGGTTGTTCTGGCAACAGTCCCCACATTTCCCTGATCGCCCAAAACAGATCATTGCTCACTCAATAAATATCTGTTCATGAATATGTGCTAACAGCAAAGCTCATTGACATCTTTGCATACACACAACAGTGTTCATATTTCCTCAGGACTGTAATACAATAGTTCTAAGTTGCTGAGACATTCTGAGGGGAATTGCCACATAAATGCGTTAGCTTTGTTCTTTTCTTCCTCCTCACTTCTTCTAGAGCATTTTCTCCTCCATCTGATCTGCTTGTCCCTCCCATCTGGCTGCATCCTCCTATTTGTTCTGGAATCACCAGCTGCCTGTCTGATTATTCTCCCCATTATAATTCAACTTCGTTCCACTTTACCGACTTGTTTTGGTGTTTTGTCTTCTTTTACTCCTCACTTGACCTCTCCTCTTTACTTGTTTTGGCTTTCTTTCCTTTTCTCACACCTCTGTTGGCCTGTGACTATTTACAGTTGTGTTTTTTTCCCCTTGCTGGTTGGATTGGCTTCACACCTGTTTGTTTTGGCTTCCTATCCCCCTGTCACTTTTTATTTTCGATTTGGGTCCATTCGCTTACACCTGCGACGGCATTTACATCTCTCCAACTTCTTCCTTCTCGCTTCCTCCACCACCTGTTTCAGAATCTCAGTGTTTCCTCTGTCTGGATTGATCATCTCTTCTGAGTCTGTTTTAGAAATTCTGCTCCTGTTACTTAGCGCCTGCTCTTTTCCTTCAGATTGCCTTGTCCTGTTTGTATTGGAGTCTTCAGTTGTTGACATTTTCCCTTCTCCTCTGCTTGTTTTGGCTCCTTTCCTCCTTACCTACCTGCTTTAGCGTTTCCCTTCCTGTCCCGTATCAACCTCCCCCCTCCTCATACAGGCTTTTTCTCAGCCTCTCTTGAGTTCCCATCGTCTTGTCTACTCCCCTCCTCTTCACAATTATAGCTTTTAAAAAATGACCTATTTTGTAGCTTCCTCTCAAACTTATTTTGGAGTCTTCTGCTTTTAGTTTTCATGCTTGATTTATCACTGCCTTCATTTTTGCTTGTATTAGCTTTCACATATGATTCCTTATGATTTGTTCCTTCTCTCTCTCCTTAATCTCACCTCTGTTTCTTCATTCATGCGTTCTCCATTTTGAATGATTGTTTCCTTTTTGATTTCTTTATGGTTTGCCGTGGTTCCTGAACACCATTCATTTGCTCTGTCTCCTTCCTGTACCGATTTTCTTTATTTGTTCCCAGGATGTGGGCGTTGCTGGTCAGACCAGCATTTATTGCCCATCTTTTATGGCCCAGAGCCTTTTTAAGAGGCAATCATACTTCTGGAGTGACATGTAGGTCAGACCAGGTAAGGATAGCAGATTCCTTCACTAAAAGACATTAGTGAACCAGATGGGACTTTTTTTTTCACTGACAATCCACAATGGCTTCATGGTCATCATTAGACTCCAAATTCTAGGTTTTTAATTGAATCCAAATTCCACGCATATGCCATGGTGAGATTTGAATCCAGGTATACTCATCATTACCTGGGTCTCTGGATTAATAGTCTCGCAATAATACCACTGGGCCATTGCCTCCCCTGTTCTGAGTTGTATTGCTTACCTATCTCAAATCACTCTTGCACAATTACCTGTGGTTTGCTAAAGAATTTCAGAGAACAATTAAGAGTCAAACACATGTAGGCCGGAACAGGGCTAAGTTTTCAGGTTTCCATTCCTGAGGAGCTTAGAGAACCAGATGGATATTTATGATAATTCATAATTCATTTGATCACCATGACTAGTTTTCAATTCCAGACTTTTACTGATTGATTGGAATTAACCCATTGGTTTGAACCAATGCTTCAAGGAAATTAGCCTGTGCCTCTGCCAATAACCCGGTGACCACCACTTTCTCTCCCGGATAAAGTGTGCTTTCCAGCGTCTTTATTTTATGAATTTTACCTCTTAATTTTGTGCATCTGTCTTCTTTTCGATGGCTTTCAAACATAAAAACCAAAAAATTTCTCTTGACCTTTCAGTCTCTGATTCAATTAACTGTTGAGCTTGGTCAGATGGACTTTACCAATTCAAAAAATATTGTTTCTCAAGAAAAGGTTGATGGGGTCAGAATAACCTAACCTGCTCAACAATTAACTGATTGGATCTATTTTGTATTTTAGATTCGGCCTGATTTTAGTGAGAGACTGGCTCGCATCCAAGGATTGCTCTTGGATGCCTGTTATGTTTGCTGTGTACACCACACACCTCAGAATGCAATAGTAATGATTCTCCAGTTGGTGCAAACACAGACTTGGGACTATTTTACCCATAGTTCAATCAATGATGAAGTATCCACAAAGAGAGCCAATTCTGAACAGTTCCAGATGCGCCTTATGGAGCCAGGTCTCACTCCATTTATTTTGGGCTGGCTCCCACATTTAAGAAGTCACTGTCTGATGCTTTAAGGATATATGTTGGTGCCAGGAGGGCTATAACACAGATTATTGCTAACTTTTTTGATGAGATATTGAACCAACACTCAATCTTCTGGTTCGGCTGCATGTAAAAGATTGCGTTGAAGAGAAGCAGAGGGGTTCTCCCAATTTCCCGGCCAACATCTATCCCTCAGGCTGTAACAACAGGATACAACCCATTCCTGTGGATGAACCGATATCCTGCAAAAGTGAACAGAAGGCTAGTGTGTCCCACCAGTTATGTAGCCCCCAGATTGACGTGAACTTATTTTGTGTTGTCGGTGTCTTCTCAAGAAGCTATTTGTTTTGTAATGGCTTTAGGACCTTGGAATCCATGTCTAATGATGTCACGGAGCGCCTCCTCCCTGTCATAAATAGCACAGTGTGGGCAGAGTTAAAAAGGAAGAGTGAAACACATGTGGAGCTATCCAGAAACCTGAAGTCTGGCCATGTGAATATTGGAAACATGCAGAGAAGCATGTGAACTAGAAGATTAGCATTATACAGTCGAGTTTATAGAATAGTCTTTAAATAATGTAACAGCAAGGTTTGAGCCTGGTATATCTTTGACTACTCTGCCTTTAGTCTTAACATATAACAAACAGCGTTATAAAGAAGTCCAAGTCTGAAGTCAGTACTTGTCCTTACCTTCACCTTGAACCATTCTGTCCTGAACCCAAACTTATTACATGGGCATAAAGACATGGGCCAAAAAACTACTGATATCATGAATTAACATGTCAGCTGATCAAAATTCAAATCAAGAAAACATGACGACTCTGCTTTTCCAATACTGGCCTGAGATGTCCAGCTGGGATCAAGAGCTGAATGCTGGAATTGGAATGCTTTGTCCCAAGCCCTGCACCATGTTGGGAAAAGACATCCAAGATGTTTGTAAGATTGGTCATTTGATGACCAGAGGACAAGGCCACCGTCCAATTACAGATGTCAAGTGGGCTTCTGGGAGAGTGTGTGAAGGTGGGCAGGGGGAGCAGTGGGAGGTCATTCAACAGGTCGAGCCTACAGGAGACAAGAGAGACAGTGATCGCTTTCGGCGCTTTGAAAACATGCAAGAGCAAAAATGGCCACAGCTGCCCGATTACTACAACTATGATTATTTTACATCTAATCTGGTGCGGGCGAGTGGCCTTAATTGTTTCAATAGGCTCCGCATTACCTTTGGCCACTAGTTGTTCTAGGCCCAATATGGCCTCCTGGTTGCCCCTGGCAACTGGCACTCCACCTGGTGGGGGAAAATGCTGAGCCCCACACCCCTCCCCTCATCTCACCGTGAAAACCCTGCCATTGTTTCGAAGGCCGTGGTGCCAGAAGTAAGGTTGATGAGGTTTGGAGAAGTTAATATTTGTCGGTTTCCATCTTGCATTGTGAGAGATTGGCACCCAGGAAATCTGGTGCTGACATTACCAAGGCTGAAAGATATAGGGTGGGAAATCGAAGAAGTTAGGCCACTTTTTGAATATTATGTGTATTTCTCGTCTCCCTTCTATTGGAAGGATGTTGTGAAATTTGAAAGGGTTCAGAAAGTATTTACAAGGATGTCACCAGGGTTGGAGGATTTGAGCTACAGAATGGGCTGAGGCTGTTTTCTCTTGAGTGTCAGAGGCTGAGGGATGACCTTATGGAGGTTTATAAAATCTTGAGATGCATGGATAGGGTAAATAGACAAGGTCTTTTCCTTGGGGTTGGGGGGAGCCAACGTGAGAGCTTTAATATGAGAGGGGAAAGACATAAAAGGGACCTGAGGGCAACTTTTTCATGCAGAGAGTGGTCTGTGTATAGAATGAGCTGCCAGAGGAAGTGGTGGGATTGGTACAATTACAAAATTTAAACAGCATCTGGATGGGTATGTGAATAGGAAAGTTTTGGAGGGATATGCTGGCAAATGGGACAAGATTAGGTTGGGATATCTGGTCGGCATGGATGAGTTGGAGCAAAGGATTTGTTTCCGTGCTGTACATCTCTATGGCTCTATGACTCTAAATGTGTTTAAGTGACACAGGCCTGACTTTAGATTCTTCGCTGGGTGGATGGGAAGGTTGAGGAAGGCAAGGAGTTTCGCAACATTGCAGTCGTGAGAAAAAAATTCAAAGGAAAGCAAGGCCCATGTGTTAATTGAAGCCATCAATTTGGTTTCTCTGTATTCACACAAATGATGTAAATTTACAAGATTCCCGTTCATACGGAATTCTATGAAGAGCAATGCAGTGAAAAATCCCAAGGGAGAGATCAGAGAACTATCAGCTTCGCTAGGTCATAAAAGTTTATTACTCCATCTGTTTGTGTTTATAAAGCAATATCCAGCGAATCCATCCAGAAATTATATACTCAAAAACAATTTCACTGCTACAGATGGGCAAACGTTTAACATTTGTGATGTTTTATCTTGAAAACAGGTAAGGCCCACAGTGTCATAATCAAAGGGCATCTACTCCGTAAAGGTGAGGTTAATACATTTGCCAGATAATCTGCCGCATTATGCATTTTTGGATGCAAGCAATATGTGACTCCCTGCTTCAGGGCTAGAAGCTAACATTTGGAGCAAGGGTGGAATTGGACAGTGTTGTGGAGTGCAAGTACATCGTATAATATTTTGCAGGCCGGAGTTGAGTAACGGCCCAGTTTAGTTCTCCAAGAGTTGAGTTGTTGTGGCTGAGACCAATTAATTTGCAGGCCTGCCTAACTCTATCAGCCAGGCGACAGGAGGTATTTGGAACCTTTGAGATCATTAGGATGATATTTCATTGATGGCGAGTTATGTTCCAGATGCAGAAGAAACTGGATTATGAGGTGCACAGCAAGGGTCTGCCGATGGTGACTGTTCAGAGGTCAGACATGAAGATGTCACTTGCCCTGTCTTTATTTTGTTTTCTGTTGGGGGAATTGCACTGATCCTACTGGTTGTTACCATCTTTTGCTGAAAGTGGGCAGAGCCAAGACTGTGAGCTATGACTTGAAAGACACATAGGACCTACATCCAGAATTTCATTAAAACCAGTTTTCTTTTAACAATTGATGTACTTATCATTTAAGATGCAAATTATGTCCTGTGGGAGAGATGGATTAACCCCTGCTGCATTATGATAACTCAGACTTTGGCATAGGCAGTAACAAAAAGCAAGTTCTAATAGCTCAAAGATCGGTCTCCTCTAAATGTAAACCAACATCAGTTTATTCCCAAACTCTAGCACCTACAGGAGGTCAGTTCTCTCTACACTTGTGTGCCTTCAAATATTGCCATTCCTTCACTGTTACTGCCTCGATATCCTGGACGGCCCTCTCCAACAGCATGGATCGATCCATAGCATATGGAGTGCTGCAGTTCAAGAAGGCAGCTCACCACCACCTTCTTAAGGGCAATTAAGGATGAGCCATAAATGCTTGCCCAGTCAGCGACACCCACTCTCTGTGAAAGAATATTCTTTACAACAACAATATCAGTTTGACCATTAACCACAGGGAGGGACAGTTTTTGAGACTTGGAGTGCCCATAGGGGTTCAACAATGAGAGCATTGGCAAAATGGGAAGAAATAGTCATCACAGTATTCAAATAGATTGTGACAAATGGTACAAAGCCCAAAGTCAGAGATGGCAAGTGGAGCATGAGCAGATAAAGGGTTGAACTTGCAACCCCCCTTCCCCACCTCACTTGCCGGGACCTCCAGTTGACTCAAAGACTTGATGACAGGGCAACTTTCCTGCAAGAAAGGCAGACAGGGAAGATAAAGATGTTTAAAAATGTGGGTAGTTTAAATAATAAAACTAAATTGATTGTGGTTGAGCACAATATACAGAATTAAACAAACTTTCATTGCTTTATCTCATATGTATATAAACATGGATTACAGGGCCCTATGAATGTAGATGGATAGACCACACTTCACTAAAAGATGTTTTTACAATAAAAATCACCAGGAGGCTTTAATGCCATCCAATGTTCCTGAACCACATAAAATAACAAGCTTTAAATCTACTGCACTGCACAGGCTATGCCTGGAACCAGCTGAACAGGAAAGATTCAATAAGGTAGCGATCAAATTCATCTTTTATTGGAAATGGTTCTTTGGGTGAAATTATCCATAAATTATAGAAGTATTCCTTGAAGAAGTGTGAAGTATCTAAAGGCCCATTGGGCATTGTGTAGAATAGACCGCACTGCAAGAAAATGCCGTTCCGCCACAAACTCATAGGTTCACTTGAGCTAAACCCAAGATAGAATTCCAAATCACTAAACCGCATCCCAAATACATTCATTCTTCGGGATTCCACATGGTCTTTCACTTCATTCCTATTCATCTTCAGTGATCAGAGTCATTTTCATTCACTGCATTTACACATTATTCCAATTGACCAAATCCTCCTCCTTTTGCCCTTATTGTACCAAATTCTAACAAATTAAACCCTTTCCTACCTGCTTCCAAAATACTGAACTGTGATGGATCAAACATTTTCCCAGTCACTCACCATATGGAATTCCCACTGTCCAACAGAAAGAAGTGGCTTCCAACTTACTCCTATTCCATACTGTTTCAGTAAACCAAACCATTTCTCAATTATTTCAATATGACAATGTAAGACTGAAGTAAACCTCTCTTAAAACACTTAGTTTTGGGAAAACTTCCAATTAACTGCTGTTAATTTAATTCCAAAGAATTAAATCCAATTTTGGTTGCAGCCTTTGTGTATGCTCCCACCATATCCAATTTTGCACATTCAGTCTTTTTTTATTATTAGCCACCTTATACACGTTACCAACTATCTCAGACATAATCTAGCAAATTGAAAGCACTGCTGATTGTGAATGAAATATTTAACTTGCTCTGTCACTTTGCCCAGCCTAATTTGCTTGTAGCCAGACTGCTGGTGACCTGACTGCAGAGTTTCATAAATACACTGAGACGCCATGAACATTCATGGTAGTTGGAGAGGTTACTGAGGCAATACCTGTTGCCTACAATGGATGTGTTTGAGATATATTGGCTGATGTTCAGCCCTTCCCCTGAATGCGACATCCTTGACACCTCTGTATAAAGGTCTAGAATCTCTAACATTATCAGGGACTAAGCCTCAGCTGTACTCCTGCCTGGGAGTGAAAGTTCTCCCTGGGATCCTTTCCTCTGTTAACTCCTTGTCATCTGACTTGGTGTCACAAGACCCTGACTTTGACAAATGACCTTGGTTTGCCTGGCTGTTGGCTAGAGGAATCCATTGTGGAATTGGTTTATAAATTTCATCTCTAGTTTCTAGTAGGTAGGAATACAAACTAGAATAAATCTTGGCTTGACAAAGTTGTGAAAAATTGGCAGTAGTGAGTTGGGAATGCATTTGAGGTCTCTTCATGACTGTTGTTTATATTGAGGCCAAAAGGAGTGGCAGTTGGGTGAAAGGCAGAAAGGGTTGCCAGTTCTCACTTAATCTAATTCTGCCCCAATTTCACAGATGGCTAATGTGGGATTTTGGGAAAAGAGAAGTGTCACACAGTAGGTGGAATTGTTTAGTGTTTGGAACAGAGGCGGGGGAGTAACATCTGGCTCTGCTTCATTTGACCAACATTGCTTGATGTTGAGATTGGATATTTGAAATGGGAATAATTCCAATCCGCAGTACCAAGTGGTGGGCCACGTGGTGAGCATAACATTTTTTGAAAAGAGGAGATGGTTTGGAAGACCCATCTGTGGAAACAAGAAACATTCCACCGTGAATATATCATTTTGAATTGCCATTTGCAGAAAAGATTTATTTTGAAGGCTGCAGCATAAGATTTTGAACTAACTCTTCCTTACATGAAAGTTTGTAGAATTGAATAAGGCCATTCAGCCCATTATGCCTCTGCTTTTAGCTATTTGGATAATGCTTTTTAGCATGAAAATCATGGCATCACATCATTTATTAATATATTGCCATATATTAATTTCCTTCAGTTTCTAATGACTGAAGGAGTGGGAGGATAGATGAAGTAAGCATAGAATTGCCAATAAGTAACACCTTTTAGCTTAAAAAGGAAAATGGAGGAGTTACACAGTCCATGGTTTTGAGGAGATTCAAAGGAAGAGTTGGAAACTTGAGTTAACCTTTGAAAAAAAAATTTGCACATTATTGAAAGTCCTGTTCTGACACTTCTCAGGAATGTTACATCATAAACAGAATATATGATAGGGGATGGTGGGAGAGCCAAGAATATTTGACACATGACCTAATGATACAATCTTATGGTAACATTGTCAACTGTGGTTTTCATGGTTAGATTACTCAATAAATACCTCTGGAATATAAAGTCTCAGTATAAAATCTTACATACTTAGTGGCTTATTCCCTGTCATTGCATTGAATTTTTTTTCCCTTACTGTCTGACTCGTGTTGAGGTGCTGTCTCATGTTGAGCTATAGTGTCATGGAGCATAGTAAACCACTTGGTACATCTTTCAGTTGTCATTCTTTAGTATTTGTTCTATGTTAACTTGCTGGAATTAAAGGCGCACAGCTGAAATTTTGGTCCTCCCTTCATCAGGACAGAATCCCAAATTCCAACTGATCATAACAATTTATACGACAGGTGAAAAGATTGCTGATTGGTTGACAAGTCAACCTCATTTGGCTAAGGCATCACTAACTCCCGGGTAGCTCATAAACACCACAAGACTTCAATATATTTATTTTCTTGACAGAGAATAAGTTCCTGTATACGTTGCTTCTAGTACATGAGCTATGTTGTGAGCTTGGCTGATTATCTTAAATTGGTTGTTACAATAATTATTCACAGTTTCAAACTGTTCAAAAAGTGTTGCTTAAGCTGGTCCAACGGTAGACATTGTGCGTTGGCTTTTCCAAACGCAGGATGGTTGGTAATAATCATTTGAAATCTGTCATTTTTGCATTTGGTTCATGAGTGGGAGACAAAAATCTCTGTGAAATGTCTCACTTTTCAGCAATGTTTGGGGAATGTCTAATATTGGCTCCCCTTTTCCCAGCTGTCGGAAAAATTTCATGTGAAGACCTATTCTAAGGATTTGGTCTCCTACTCTTCACAGACTTTACATTTGCCAAAGCCCCAGTACCTAGTGCTAAATGAACAGGATCTTTCCTAAGAGTTAGTCATTTGTTATAAATATGGTTTGGAGGTCAGATCTCTACTTCAACACCACCCAGCTAAAGTGATCCTTCCCAAAGATCAGCCATCTCATAAAATCTGCTGAGGAAAGAACCCCCAGAGGTTTGCTGCCTTGAAGGTGCACATGAAAGAAGAAAGGACCCAATAGGGCGTTCTATTGCAAACTGAGGGTGAAGGAAATCACATCAAAGAATAGTGCAGGCTGTATACATGGAAGCGGTAGAAGGGTTTTGTACAATGTGCACCACCTCAAGAGCCACCACACAATCCAGGAAGTAATTAAATAATCTCACAGGTATGTCACGGCAAGTCAAAGGTCTGACTCCTGTATGAATACAGTTTCATTCACTTCCTTGTATCTCATTTTGTTTCTAGTCCATGGCCTACAGAACAAAGAAACTCGCTCTCTGCTCAGAGCAATCTCATGATGCTCAGAGATCACTTTGCATAACACAAGGGCTTCAGGTCATTTCCAAGGTCTTTTGCCTCAAAGTGATGAGGAACCTATACTTCTCATCATTACAGGACATAGAGACCTGTACAGGTCAAGTCTTCAGTGACATAGTCCATTGTCTGCCAAAGCATTAGACAGGCAGGAGGCTCGAAGAACACAGCAAGCCAGGCAGCGTCAAGAGGTGGAGAAATCAACACTTCGGCTGTAACCCTTCTTCAGGACAGGGGGTGGGTGTGGGGGGAGCTGCCAATAAAGGCGGTGACGGGGGCAGGATGGTGAAGTGGGAATAGGTGAAGACAGGTCGAGGGCATGAGCTGGTTGGTCAATGGGAGGAACAAATTCGGTTGGTGGCAGGGAGCAGTAGAAGGGAGGGGGAGGAGCTGGGAAGGGAGTCAGGGGATGGGGAGGGAGGTTATTTGAAATTGGAGAACTCAATGTTGAGTCCTCCAGGCTGTAGGCTGCCCGGGCAGAAGATGAGTGTTGTTCCTCCAATTTGCGCTGTGGTTCATTTTGGCAACGGAGGAGGCCAAGGATGGTCATGTTGGAAAGGGAGCAGTTGGGGGAATTGAAATGGGTGGTGACTGGGAGGTATGATCAATCCTTGCAGGCCCAGATGACATGCTCGGTGAACCGTTCCCTATGTTTATATTCGGTCTGCCCACTGTAGAACAGACCACATCGGGAGCACCTAATGCAGTTGGAAAAGAGGCAGGTGAACCCCTGTATCACCTGGAAGGACTCTTTGGGGCCCTGAATGGAGGTGAAGGTGGTGGTTCTATATCTTTTCTGGTTGCAGGGGAAGATACCTGGGGTTTTAGGTGGGGAGAGTGACGCAAACCAAGGACTGTCGAAGGGAATGGTCCTTGTGGAAGGCAGAGAGGGGTGGGGAAGAAAAGATGTTCTTGGTTGTGGTCTAGCTGGAGTTGGCGGAAGTGTTTAAGGATGCATTTGATGAGGAGAATGGTGGGGTGGAAGGTGAGGACCAGGTGAGTCTTTATTGTGCTGAGGAGGGTTTGAGCAGTGGAACAGGAAATGGAGGTGGTGCGACTGAGGGCTGTCTGGATGATGGAGGAGAAGGGCAGGAAAATCATGTTGGTCAAAATAGGTGCACATCTGGGAAGCTCTCAAATGGAATATCTTCACGTCCGAGTAGATGTGGTGGAGGCGGAGGAATTGGGATAATGGGATGGAGTTCTTGCAGGAAGCTGGGTGGGAAGAGGTATAGTCAAGGTAGTTATAGGAGTCTGTAGGTTTGTAGTAAATGTCTGTCTGGAGACTGTCACCAGAGATGGAAATAGAGTGGGCAAGAAAGAGGAGGGAGATGTCCGAGATGTACCAAGCGAATTTGAGGGTGGGGTGGAAGTTGTAGGTGAAGTCGATTAACTGCTCCACTAATGGCAGAAGAGTTGCGTCCAGTGTCTGTGTAGGTACTGAAGAGGGAGTGTCCGATATGGCCAACAAAGAGGCAGGTGTAGCTGGGGCCCATGCAGGTGCCCATGGCCACCCTCTTGATTTGGAGGAAATGGGAGGAGTTAAAGAAAAAGCTATTGAGGATGAGGACCAGTTTGGCGAGGCGGAGGGAGGTATTGGGAGAGGGGGACTTGATGGGTCTATCAGAGAGGAAGAAGCAGAGGGCCTGGAGGCTATCCTTGTAGGGGATGGACATGTTTAAGGACAGCACATCCATTGTGAAGATAAAGCACTGGGGAATTAGAATTTGCTGAAGAGAGGGAATACATGGTTGTGTCACGGATGTGGGTGGGAAGTGGCTGAACTAAATGGGAGAGGATGGAGTCGAGGTAGGACGAGATGTGTTTAGTGGGGCAGGAGCATGCCGCGATGATTGGTCGGCCAGGGTAGCTGGGCTTGTGTGTCTTGGGGAGCAGGTAGAACTCTAACAAAGCATTAGAAAGGACTTTCTTTGAGCACATTAGAAGGAGAGCCAGTTGGGTTGGAAATGAAATAATTAGTTTTTATTCATTCATGACACGTGGACATTGTTAGCTGGGTCAACAGTTTTTGCCCTTTCCTATTTGCTCAGAGCCCATTTTGGAGTCAATCACATTGCTGTGGAGTTACAAGTAAGGATGGAAAATTTCTTTCCCTATCAGACATTCATGTACCAATGGGCAATGAATGTTGAACTAACTACATCCTTAGATCAAATAAACAATGAAAGGCGGTAAAGCAGGTAATTGTGCTTTTCGGTCAGATAACCAGAACGTCACTGATCCCATTTAATTGCAGAATGTCCTTCTGATGGCCCTCAAAATAATTTCTTTTTGTTGGGAGGTGGTTAGTAAAACACATCCACATGTATGATGCAGTACATTTGAGTTGGTGACTCTAAGAATGCAGTTTTCTCTGTCACTGTCCCAAATGCAGACAAAGCTGCAAAGGAAAGTATAGGCCCCTGCGTCTTCCACATGAAGAAGTGTCAGTTCTGTGGTAGCCACTGGATTTCATTTAAAAGAATATGATACAAAAATGTCAAAATCAGTGTCAGCACCATGATCTTAGAGAGGTCTTCTGGTGTACTGGGTACATCCTTGCCTCTGTGGTGGAAGATCCAATTTTGTGTTTAATTTCATGACTTGATAGCCACATCAGGACATTCATAAAGTGGTTAAACAGGTTAATTATCAACCCGTAACACCTTCCAAATCACACCAATAGCAATTCGTAAGAGCAGGAGAGATTCTTGGTCAGATGCATGATGGAATGAGTTTTGGAGCCTCTCCCATCACCACCCAGACCACGACGTGCATATAAAAATGCCATAGCAACTCAGACTCCCACATTGAAACACGACGCAGCACCAGCCGGATCTGAGGAGCTCAGCTAATGTATGGTCCTAAGCACTATGCCAATATTAATCACGGCCAAAAGCTGAACTGTTGTCCAAACATTCTCGGGTAAGGATTGTGGCAGAAGATGACCAGCGGGATTGAGAATCTGAGCTGGCCCTTGCTTAGGTTTAAGTAAAAAGTGAGGTCTGCAGATGCTGGAGATCAGAGCTGAAAATGTGTTGCTGGTTAAAGCACAGCAGGTCAGGCAGCATCCAAGGAACAGGAAATTCGACGTTTCGGGCCAGAGCCCTTCATCAGGAATGAGGAGAGTGTGCCAGGCAGGCAAAGATAAAAGGTAGGGAGGAGGGACTTGGGGGAGGGGCGATGGAGGTGGGATAGGTGGAAGGATGTCAAGGTGAGGGTGATAGGCCGGAGTGGGGTGGGGGCGGAGAGGTCAGGAAGAAGATTGCAGGTTAGGAGGGCGGTGCTGAGTTGAGCGAACCGACTGAGACACGGTGGGGGGAGGGGAAATGAGGAAACTGGAGAAATCTGAGTTCATTCCTTGTGGTTGGAGGGTTCCCAGGTGGAAGATGAGGCGCTCTTCCTCCAACCGTCGTGTTGTTATGTTCTGCCGATGGAGGAGTCCCAGGACCTGTATGTTCTCGATGAACTGGGAGGGAGAGTTAAAGTGTTGAGCCATGGGGTGGTTGGGTTGGTTGGTCCGGGCATCCCAGAGGTGTTCCCTGAAGCGTTCCACAAGTAGGCGGCCCGTCTCCCCAGTATAGAGGAGGCCACATCGGGTGCAGCTGATGAGTGGAGGTTGGGTTGGTGGGGGGTGTGGACCTGACGAGGGAGTCACGAAGGGAGTGGTCTTTGCGGAACAAGATAGGGGAGGGGAGGGAAATATATCCCTGGTGGTGGGGTCCGTTTGGAGGTGGCGGAAATGACGGCGGATGATACGCTGTATACGGAGGTTGGTGGGGTGGTAGGTGAGAACCAGTGGGGTTCTGTCTTGGTGGCGGTTGGAGGAGTGGGGCTCAAGGGCGGAGGAGCGGGAAGTGGAGGAGATGCGTTGGAGGGCATCGTCGATGACGTCTGGGGGGAATCTGCGGTCCTTGAAGAAGGAGGCCATCTGGGCTGTACGGTATTGGAACTGGTCCTCCTGGGAGCAGATGCGGCGGAGACGAAGGAATTGGGAATATGGGATGGCGTTTTTACAGGGGGCAGGGTGGGAGGAGGTGTAGTCCAGGTAGCTGTGGGAGTCAGTCGGTTTATAGTAGATGTCTGTGTTGAGTCAGTCGCCCGAGATAGAAATGGAAAGGTCCAGGAAGCGGAGGGAGGAGTCTGAGACAGTCCAGGTGAATTTGAGGTCGGGATGGAAGGTGTTGGTAAAGTTGATGAACTGTTCAACCTCCTCGTGGGAGCACGAGGCAGCGCCGATACAGTCATCGATGTAGCGGAGGAAAAGGTGGGGGGTGGTGCCAGTGTAGTTGCGGAAAATGGACTGTTTCACATATCCTACGAAGAGACAGGCATAGCTGGGGTCCATGCGGGTGCCCATGGCAACTCCTTTAGTTTGGAGGAAGTGGGAGGATTGAAAAGAGAAGTTATTCAGGGTGAGGACCAGTTCAGTCAGTCGAAGGAGGGTGTCAGTGGAAGGGTACTGGTTGGTACGGTAGGAAAGGAAGAAGCGGAGGGCTTTAAGTCCTTCGTGATGGGGGATGGAGGTGTACAGGGACTGGATGTCCATCGTGAAGATAAGGCGTTGGGGACCGGGGAAGCGAAAATCATGGAGGAGGTGGAGGGCGTGGGTGGTGTCCCGAACGTAGGTGGGGAGTTCTTGGACTAAAGGGGACAGAACCGTGTTGAGGTACACGGAGATGAGTTCGGTGGGGCAGGAGCAGGCTGAGACAATGGGTCGGCCGGGGCAGTCAGGTTTGTGGATTTTGGGCAGGAGGTAGAAACGGGCGGTGCGGGGTTGTGGGACTATGAGGTTGGAGGCGGTGGATGGGAGATCCCCTGAGGTGATTTCCTGTTCCTTGGATGCTGCCTAACCTGCTGTGCTTTAACCAGCAACACATTTTCAGCTTTGCTTAGGTTTACATCTACAATTCCTTTCCAGTCATGTCAGCTGGAAGCAGCCAATCAGCATTGACCGGATTGAGTTCCTGTGTGCAGGATTCCATAAGAGATCATATTATGCATTTCCCCAATGGACAAGTAGGGGGCGCTCATATGTAATTTCTGATTCAATGTATCATCTTCATCTGAATCACACCTTCAACTCCTTCCCCATCAACCGTTCATGTGGTGGCAATTATTCTATCAGTGTGCGTTTTACCCATTAAAAACAAACTTTGCCTTTCATCCCATTTGCGATAACACAGAATGAGTTTCTCTCATTGGACAAACCTTTCCTCCTGGCACTGAGACATGTGAGTGGGCTGCAGCAGCATTTAGCCTGAGGAATCTGAGATCACCCATTGTGTGTGAGTGATGGGGTAATTCCACCATCTTGCACACTTTAGATAAGAGCAGAACTTGAGAAGAGTGTGAAATTTCGCATCAGGATTGATACAATATAATCCTCCTAGTTACAAGAAGCAGGGAGCGGTGCGGGGTTGGTGATTTTGAGTTCGCCTGGAAGTATATGATGAGTGAAAGTGAATGGACAGCCCTATCTCACAACTCCATCCATATTCCCATTGACTTTGATGCAAAATCTCTCATTTAGGATCAGGATGAGGAAAATTTCCTTCTGCCAGATGGTTGCTAGTCTGTGGAATTCATTTGTCTAGAGAGCGCAGCGATTGGTACATTCAAAGATTCTTGATGGACAAGCATATGAAGTGTTTGTGAGGCCAGACTGGAAAGTGAAGTTGAGGCCATACAATAATCACCTTGATGTTATCAAATAGCTCAAGGGGCCAAATGACCTATCATTGATCCTGATTTGTATGTTTATAGCTACATCATGTTCATGAGACTCACTCAGGCTACAGAGAGGATACATTTGATTCAGAGAGATTCATTAATCTGGTTCCAGGGATCAGGAGGCTTTCACCTGAATAATTTTGAGAGGCTGAGCCAGTGTTTTTTGGAGAGGAGAAGGTTGAGAGGACAGTTGACTGAGGGGTGGGGGGTCAAAAATGTAATGAGTTTGGACAAAGCAGATAGAGAGATAGTATTTCCATTAGGGGAAGAGCCGAGAACCAGTGGCCATCGTTTTAAGGTGATTGGCAAAAGAAGCCGAGGGATTTGAGCAGGAACCATTATCCAAAGCAAGAAGTTAGGATCTGTAATCCACTACCTGAGAGTGTGGAGGTGGCAGATTCAATCATGACTTTCAAAAGAGAATTGGGTAATCATTTTGAAGGCTATATCTTGACATTTTTGTGCTTTCTTTAAAAATTATGATTGGAAATGATCAAATTTCAGGATCATTTTCTTGCCATTATCTCTCTCCCTATATATTCTGTGCCTGTGCGCTTCCCTCCACTTCACCCGATGAAATGCAGCGCTCCGAAAGCTTGTGATTTTAAGTCCTGTTGGACTATAAACTGGTGTCGGGTGACTTGTGACTTTATCCACCCCAGTCCAACACCAGGATTTTGGAGATAGTGAGAACTGCGAATGCTGGAAAGTCAGAGTCGATAAAACGTGGAACTGGAAAAAGCACAGCAGGTCAAGCAGCGGCAGAGGAGAAGGGGAGTCAATATTTCAGGTCAGAACCAAGGTTTTTTCAGCTTTTACCAAGATCCAGGACTATGTGATGAGGGACGCGCTGATGCTTGGGGCAACTGCCTCCAAGGCATGGTGGCGAAAGACCACCATGTGAGGTCTGCCTGCCTAAGAAGAACAGGGGGCCCACGCAGTCATTTGGGCTCCGCTACACCTCAGCAGAAGAGCTGGATAGTCAATGTACAGATTTGTACATATGAATGATTAATTCCGATCTTTCTATGTAAAGAAATGGAATGTATATTTATTTATGGCATCACGAATTGCATAGATATCAAAATAATTTTATGAATAAAGTATACTTTTGAAATTAAAACAAAAGTGCATTCAGGATCCTAACCTTTTTAAATAGACACATGGAAACGATGGCACAGAACTTTCATAAAAAAAGTTCACTCTCAACTGAATTATTGTGTTGAATTCTGAGCATTACACTTTCGTAAAGGTATTAAGCCTTTGGGGAGTGTACAGAATGGATTCTCAAGAATGGTTTCAGCAATCTAGAATTTCAGTTGCTTGGGTAGATTTGAGAAGCTGACAGTGTCCATTAAGAAGAGAATGTGAGTGGATCATTGATACAGGTGTTCAAACTCATGTGAAGCAGGACAGAATAGGTAAAGACGTTGAGCCCATTAGTGAAGGGAGCAAGAATTGGAAAACCAAAGGCGGATCGAGGGAGAAGCAAGTGGTAAGAATCTGAAATATACTGGCTGAGGGTGTGGTACAGTCTCCATCTTACTGAGCTCTGTCCTCTTGCAGCATGACATGCTGAAGTGAATAAGTTGTACTGTGTCTAAATTGCTTAGCTTGAACCCAGACCCTCAAGTGACTGTGATTGTACTGAATGTATGGAGATAGCAGGTACTTTGATGAAGGCTTGGTGTTTTCTTCAGTACCACCCAGACCCATGTCTCATCTTTATGTCATGGGAGCTAATGTAAGTATCGAAGCATGATAGGGCAGATCATCAGCACAGTAGGCCATGTCACTTCTCAGTGCCATAATATGTTAGTATGTTCTTGCAGAGAGCTAGTACAGGCACAAAGAAGCCGAATGGGTTTCTTTTGTGCTGTAACCACTCACTATGCAAATAGAGAGCATTTGTGTGGGATACTTTGCTTACTCTAAAGACTCTTAATTCCCCATGCAGGATGGTGCAACCCCTCAACCTCACTGACCCGCTGTCTGCCTGTCCACACCATGCTCAATTCCAGTCTACACCCTAAGTTTTCAAGCCCCAAACTTGATGTCACCGATCTACTTACTATTCCTTTGATTTAGCACCTTAACTTTCTTGACCTTATTAAGTTAGAGACATCCTGCATATTGGACATTAGCATTCACGAGGGCTATTTAATAAAAAAAAACATTGAGCAATCAATTTTTGTTCAACATTAACGTGAATGATAGCTAATGAAAGAGCGTTTGCTTTGGCTGGAATATAAGCCATATATTAATCTCCAGCTTTTTGTTCTTTATTCAATAAAAAGCTCAGAATCGGTATCCAATTTTCCAGGAAGCCACTTGCAAGTCCGGAAATTTCATAAAACGTTAGATAAATTGCTGGAGCTCCAGTAAACACAGCCGACTGCCCAAGAAGTTAGAAATGATTCCATGGCAACTGTGGGGCCTACCAGGAGGCATCTATCACCCTTGGACAAAAAGATTGAACATAAAGACTGTAGAATCTGTGAAAGGTATAAATCAGAGAATTGTACTTTCCTGACAAAACAGCAGACAATTTATTAGGGATTGAGGCCTAGCTAAGTGTCTTGGCAGGCAGCTCTTATTACTGGTTAAGGATGCCTTGTCTGGTTCAGGAGTGAGTTTTAAGTGCACGCGGCACAAGCATTTTTGGGGATGGCCCAGAATTTATGACCACAGCTGTGTACAAGGAAATAGAATCCCATGCATCACACACAACTGATAGCACCCTCTGAGCACTTATCAGATCTATCAGTGCTGAATAATTATCCTCCCATGGAAGAACTGTATTATTCCTGTGGCGACAATTAATGGGCTTGTTTTTTTGAATTATGAGAATATCTGTGCTCCTCACTAGTCCTCCCTTTGCCTTTCGGTATAAAATAGCATGTTACTTGTTGGGATTATTTGTGTCATTTGTACATCATGAAAAACTAGCAAGAGAAAGAAATACAGACCATCTACACACAAAACCACCTCTGACAGTCTACATTCTGCCTTTTTACAGGTGTTCTGAATGCAGGAAAAAGATGTTTAATTCACATTTGCAAATTGGCTATCAAAGTGAAACAGAACTGTCAAAGTAGGTGTTTTAAAATATTACAGGCCAGTTATTCATTGAATGCCATCTCGTTTTGAGACACTTACACCTCTTTTACCTATATAGCTTCTCGGTATTCAGAGTTTTCTGTAGGATGCTGGATTTTCATTTCTGTTTGTGAAACATCGCCTCAATGAACTAGTGGGAACAGCACAGATAGTGTTAATAGCTGAGATGGTAAATAGACTGCTATCCCAGAGCCTTGACTTATATAGTTCATAAAGGTGGCTTCAGCTGAAGAGATAAGGTACATAGCAGAGATTTTCCTCCAAATCCTGATACACTGGCACTCACTCAGTATATATAGCACTTGGGGAAAACATTAGCTTTGCCTATGATGCATTTGTACCAATTCTTGCTTTGCTACAGTTCCCTTGGTACATTGGTGAGGAGGGTGCAGGCAATTTCCATTGAATGGTACCCAAGCAACTACAATGGAAGGGGGAAGACAGGATTGAACAAATAAATTGAGGGGTCTCATATTCTGATTTCATTGGGAGGCATCTAATCTCATTTCTGTTTTATAAGGATGTAAAGCCTGTAAGGATTAATACAGAGAAGTGGCTTAAGCTTCACCTGCCATGGCAGGTCATGTGGACCTGTTGGGAGAACAGTTAGGATCTCGAAGGAGTAAGACCTAACATCCAAATCCTCCTCACGGTCTCTGTAAAGTTGTCCATCATAGTGCCTTTTGCATTTAGTTGCTCATGTGCAATAAACTCCAGTTGTTAAAGGAAATAGCCTCTTCTCATTGGACAAGTAAATGGTTTTCCTCTATAACACCAGATCCAGTGGACCTTGTCAATCCTATGCTAAAAGAAGATGTTGGCAGTAATAGTGAGCAATTGTGCAGACACTGTCATACAACACAATGATCAACTGCAGGGATTGCTTACACAACAAACTGCATTGTCCCCAGTGATCCAAAGCATCGCATGTTCAATGTCTTCCTTCACACCAGACAGAAACTGAACAGTTGAACTGAAGAATGCTATTCAGTCTATTTGGCCTTGTTCTCATCTTTCCATCCTAACACAAAGTTGGTTTTTGGTTTACCTGTGTCCAGAATCTTGGCTACAATCTTCAACTAATCACCTCATCATCATCAATAACAACAACTTGCACTTATGTGGTGATTTTAATGGAGTAAAGCCTGAGAGGAGCAGAATTAAACATTGGTATCAGCAATAACCAGCTATAAACTGAGCTATCATGTTATTTAGAAGATATTGTAACAAGACTGTCATATTGGAAACTAATGATAAAAATCACTTTGGTGTATAGCTTCCCTTTGATGGTGGCGGTAAAAGCAGATTGTGAAGGTGTGATGGTGTGTAATGTACTTTGCATTTTACAGTACATCATATCCACAGCTACTTCTCTGCCAATGTTTCTTCGGCCTTACAACAGACAGCTCATTCGTATCTGTGTTCTAAATGGATTAATATTAGAAACTGCATTAAGCTCCATCCAATCTGATGATGTCACAATGTTTTGGGTGAGAAAATCAGCAAAATAGCTCCTAATCTTGAAGGGGAACAATGTGTTCACTTTTTTCTCCAAATAGTTTGGGTTATAATGTCTAACTAACTAAAACACTTATACCTAATTGATATCATGCTACAAACTACTTCTGGTTAAGATAAGAGCCCCTTCTTGTTAAGATTCACTTGTGGTTGCTCCTATACCCATATAAACCAGATAGACCCCTGGACCCCGGTAGAGAAAGATGACTGATGGCTGCATCCTTTGACCCACAAATACCACAAAATCAACTCTACACATCTTAACAAAGGGAGATCATGATATAGTGGAAATGTTAGAGGGCCCCAGGGAGAGCTCTGTATGGGTTCAAATCCCACGATGAGAATTAGTGGAATTTAAATTAAATTTCTAAAGCGAGCCTTAGTAACAGTGACCATGAAGCTATCATTGACTATTAGACAAACTAATTCACTAATGTCCTTTTGGAAAGGAAATACTAATCCTTACCTGGTCTGGCCTACAGGCAACTCCAAATCCTGATTGCCCTCAGGAATGGTTTAGTAAGCTCTCAGTTTACGGGCAAGTAAGGATGAAAAACAAACCTTGGCCTTGCCATTGATGTCTATCAGAAAAATAACTGAAACAAAAGCATCTGAACAAATTATTATTCCAAGAAAACAGAAAATTATGTTTAGTCTTGCAGAGCTATAAAACATGATTTATTTATTACTCATGGGAGGAGAGATGTCTCATTGCTGTGGCATTTGATCAATGAATACCACATGAATCTAACCCAGCTCAATAAAGACATGAATCATTTTCTTATTTTGCTGCAGAATAATTTAATTTTTGGTTTGCAGGCCAGAAATTTCCAACGTTAATAGGCTATCTGATTGACAGCATTCAACGGCCTCAAGCTTCTTCCCACCTTTCTCCGAATGTTGCATATTTTACTCTTGGTGAATGATCATTTGCAAAAGAAGGTCATTACGCTTTCCTCAGGCCACGTCTATCTTGCCTCAGTAGTCTCCACAGATAAGAATGTCACCAGCCCCACTCCAGAGAATTGACCACAATATCGAGTTGGTAGGCGAAAGTGAGGACTGCAGATGCTGGAAATCAGAGTCAAGATTAGAGTGGTGCTAGAAAATAACAGCAGGTCAGGCAGCATCTGAGGAGCAGGAAAATCGACATTTTGGGCAGTAGCCCTTCAGCAGTCCTGATGAAGGGCTTCTGCCCAAAATGTTGATTTTCCTGCTTCTCAGATGCTGCCTGACCTGCTGTGCCTTTCCAGCACCATTCTAATCTTCACACCAATGTGGTAGTGAGGAGGGGCTGCACTGACAGAGGTGCTGACCTTTGGATGGGATATTAAACTGAAGCCCTATCTTTCTGTTAATGTAGAAGTAAAAGCTCCTGGGACACTGTCTGAAGAGGAGTGGTACCATAGAAAGTCTATACCTCTTAAACGATACCAATGAATTATTACCTTACTGTTCTTTATGGGATCTTGCCGTGTTTATGTTGCCACATTTTGTGGCTACCATGTTTTCTACTTGACCGCAATGACTATGTGTTTCAGATATGCTACGTTGGCCGCAAGTTGCTTTGTTTCTCTTCATTCTTCAATGGGATGGATCTTGCTGGCGAGACTAGCATCTGTTTGCTGTTCCTAATCACCTTTGAACTGATAGTTTTCTCAGTCATTTCAGTAGGTGGTTAAGAATCAATCAGATTGCAGTGGGTTTAGGGCTACCTGCAGGACCAGACCAAGTTGTATCTCATGTTGCTTTTCCGAGCACATCAGGGAAGAAAGGAAACAAGGAAGTGACAATTTCAAGGTCTCCTTTAAACAGGCAGCAAGGGTAGGATGAGAAAGCCCCTCCCTAGTGCATTAACTGAAAGCTCTAGCTCATTAATTAGTCTAGTCACATAATCAGTAGACCACAATCTTCTCTGATCAAGCATCCTGAAGATGGGCAAGATTTTATTTAAGTTCTGTTCACAAACTCTTTACATCTCAAAAACTTGGTAACTAAGTACATGAAAGTTGGAGCAGATGGCATGGCGTATTTGGAACAGGAACAGAGCCTTCAACTTCTTATGCCTGCTCTACCACACTTTAGTCCATGACTAACCTATACATTCACATGAATCTGACAGGACTGATGAGCTGTCAACCAGTTATGAGATAATGGGAGAACAACCTCAAGGGGCAGAAAGATACACTGCAGTTCCTAATATTCCAAGTAGAATACTGATCTAGAAAGCACCAGAAGCCTTTCCACTCTGTTCAATAATATTCACCCAGGCCCAGTAGAAAACTGTGCAATGCTGGCTTCACAGTTCCCTTTCATTTGGAACACATGAGAAAATTAGCCAGGTTATATAGTGGGAAATGCATGCCTCCAACATTCACTAGCTTTCTGATAATTAAGAAGGAGTGTCTCCCCTGGGCGAGAGATCAGGAGAAAACTAATGCCATTCCCACTCAGGAATCTGCAGGAAAGGTCCTCAGCTATTATTCAGGCCTCACTACAGATCTTTGAATACAGCAGTTGGGGGACATCATGTTGAGGTTGTAGAGGAAGTTGGTGAGGCCTCTTCTGGAGTACTGTGTCCAGTTCTGGTCACCTCATTATAGGAAGGATATTATTAAGCTGTAGGGTACTCAAAAAGGATTTTCCAGGATGTTGCCAAGAATGGAGGGTTTTGAGTTATAAGGAGAGGTTGGATACCTGAGATTTTTTCACTGGAGCTTAGAAGGTTGAGGGGTGACCTTATAGAGGTTTATAAAATCATGAGGGCTATAGATAAGGTGAATGGCAGAAAAACTTTTCCCTAAGTGGGGGCATTTCAAGACTAGGAAGTGTATTTTTAAGATGAGAGGAGAGAGATTTTTAAAAAGACATGAATAGCAACTTTTTCACTCAGAGAGTACTCCGAGTGTGGAATGAACTTCCAGAGGATGTGGTCAATGTGGGTATAGTTACAACAGTTAAAAGACATTTGGATAAGTACATGAATAAGAAATGTTTGGAGGGATATGGGCCAAGCGCAGGCAGGTGGCACTTGTTTAGTTTGGGAACTGTAGTTGGCATGGACTGGTTGGACTGAAAAGTTTGTTTCCGTGCTGTATGGCTCTGTGACTTTATGACTTAGATCCAGTTCACAGCCAGCTGTTGGAACAAGGTTGATAGAGGTTGGGATCTGGCTTTGAGTGAGTTAAGAAGAGTCAAGATGTTAAAAACTGACCTTAAACTAAGTCAGGGGACTGACAGGAATTGATGGAATGTTGCTGGTACAAAGTGAGGGTGAGAACCAAATCAAACCTTGCATCTGTATCCATTGATATGACATCTTGAGAGTAAACTTCTTGAGCATCGTCGATGATCTGCCTCAAACACAAATACAGGAGAACCTTGGAAAACCCTGTACCTTTGCTCTCCGTGACTGAGAAAAGCCTTCAGTGCTAACTTCTAGTTTGATGTGTGTTTGATATGAGGTATACTGCGGCACATTCTGGTCTGTTTTCCAAAGCCAGCTCGCAGTAAAGGCAAGAATTTGTCTTCTCAGTCTGGGCTGAATTTGGATTGAGGTCCCTGAGCTGAACAGCCAGTGTTCTCATGTGTGCTGTGAAACCTAATCTCTATAATTATTTTAATAGTGTTTAGAAGCGTGCCTTGACTTTCTTATAAAAGTCAAGTATAATATATAGGACAATAGCTTTTTATTGGACTTTCCAAAAGGGAATGAATTATATAAACTAGCTGAGAGACTCACAGATCATTTCTCGAGTGTGTTTAAGGAGGTACTGAATTAAACTGATATGTGCTATGAACACTGAAATAAACAAGTTACACAAATTTGAAAGTACGATCTCCAGAATCTGAAAGACCAACATTAATCCTTTGCAACTGGGAGAATCGTTGGAAGATTAACCTACTCACATCCCGTTGTTCTTTATTTAAACCTACACTTGTGAATAGCTGTCAATGAAGCTTGAATTGGCTGGATCATACACAGATTGGGATCTGATGGTGTCGAAAGCTGACTTTATTATTGAGCTCTGGCGGTGAGAGTCACCCACATTGATAACATTTACTATCGTCTCGACTGGTTCTTGAGAAGATGGTGGTAGACTCTTCCATTCTCCCACAATACTGAAAGACAGGGAAATCCAATTTCCAGGCGCAGCAATGCTATAGGAATGGCAATGCATTTCCAGGTCAGGTCGCTGTGTGATTTAAAGGTGAAAGGGTTCCTATGAGACCTCTGCCCTTACCTTTCAGTTGGTGAAGGTTTCAAGCCACTAGGATGATGGGTGTGCTTGGGAAGGGAGGTGAAGCCTTGCTGACTTGCTGCAGTGCATGGAGATAGTGCAGATTACACACCACACACAGACCAAGACAATCCTCCTGATTAGCATGAAGATATTCTTGACTATTGTGACGATGCTGTGCCCTTAAGAAGTTATTTTGGCCTGCTTCTGATCAGACAGTGTCAGTCAAATCATTGCAGCACATTGGTAGACCATTTGATGGCATGTGTTCTGAGTAGAGAGTCACATATATCACATTGTCATTGCATTGTCCACTTTCAAACAGGAACTGATGTTCTAAGAAATCCATGATAATTAAGTGTTTAGCAACAAAGCAATATTTTTGCATTGAATTACTACATTTTCATGCAACACCAATAGCAAAGGGATTACCACCCCCAACTTATGATTGGTAGGCAAGGGTGAACATTCTTGTCCAACAATTACATGTCAAATGATTCCAAGACACAGGGCAGTCGTCTTCACTGGCAAAGAGGAGGATGAAAGAGTTACATGAAGAGTGAGCAGATAGAGAAGGACTAAAACTGGGTAGAGCTGAAAATGTGTTGCTGGAAAAGCGCAGCAGGTCAGGCAGCATCCAAGGAGCAGGAGAATCAACGTTTCGGGCATGAGCCCTTCTTCAGGAATGAGGAGAGTGTGCCAAGCAAGCTAAGATAAAAGGTAGGGAGGAGGGACTTGGTGGAGGGACGTTGGAAATGCGATTGGTGGAAGGAGGTAAAGGTGAAGGTGATAGGCCAGAGTAGGGGTGGGGGCGGAGAGGCCAGGAAGAAGATTGTAGGTTAGGAAGGTGGTGCTGAGTTCGAGGGTTGGGACTGAGACAAGGTGGGGAGAGGGGAAATGAGGAAACTGGAGAAATCTGAATTCATCCCTTGTGGTTGGAGGGTTCCTAGGTAGAAAATGAGGCGCTCTTCCACCAGCTGTCGTCCACACCCCCCCACCAACCCAACCTCCACTCCTGGCACCTTCCCCTGCAACCGCAATAAATGCAAAACTTGCGCCCACACCTCCCCCTTACTTCCCTCCAAGGCCCCAAGGGATCCTTCCATATCAGCCACAAGTTCACCTGCACCTCCACACACATCATTTACTGCATCCGCTGCACCCGATGTGGCCTCCTCTATATTGGGGAGACGGGCCGCCTACTTGCAGAACGTTTCAGAGAACACCTCTGGGACGCCCGGACCAACCAACCCAACCACCCTGTGGCTCAACACTTCAACTCCCCCTCCCACCCCACCAAGGACATGCAGGTCCTTGACCTCCTCCATCGCCAGACCATAGCAACACCATGGCTGGAGGAAGAACGCCTCAACTTCTGCCTCGGAATCCTCCAACCACAAGGGATGAACTCAGATTTCTCCAGTTTCCTCATTTCCCCTCCCCCCACCTTGTCTCAGTCCCAACCCTCGAACTCAGCATCACCTTCCTAACCTGCAATCCTGACCTCTCCACCCCCACCCCCACTCCAGCCTATCACCCTCATCTTGACCTCCTTCCACCAATCGCATTTCCAACACCCCTCCCCCAAGTCCCTCCTCCCTACCTTTTATCTTAGCCTGCTTGGCGCACTCTCCTCATTCCTGAAGAAGGGCTCATGCCCGAAACGTCGACTCTCCCGCTCCTTGGATGCTGCCTGACCTGCTGCGCTTTTCCAGCAACACATGTTCAGTACTGATCTCCAGCATCTGCAGTCCTCACTTTCTCCTGAAACTGGGTAGAGTACAAATTAGAAATCCAACTACAAGTATTTGAAAACCAGCGATGATTTCTAAAATATGCAACCAGCCCAGATCAAACAAAGTCAAATCTGATCATATTGCTACATTGTGAAGGAATAAAAGCTGATCATGCATGAAGAGAGTGAGCAAGAACATTCCAAAGATGATATTTGTGCTGGTAATGTTAAATGATTCCAACCAGCAACGAGACCACCATGTTGGCAAACAATTGCAATAGCTAGTAATGTCTACCTCTCCAGATTTATATGTGAACACTAGGTTAGACTGAGCAGTCAAACCTCTGAAGAGTTACATTAAAGTTTAAATTGTTAACTTGTTGTTTGTACAATTTCCAAATGCACAACCTGCAACTTATGATAATTATATGGGAAAACATTTTATCTTTGGTAAAAAGGATCATGTTGTGTTATGCCCAATGGTCAGTACTTCACTATACCTTTGCAAGACATGCTTGTGATATACTCAGTGCATCATGTGACTTGAGGATATGGACTCATACTCAATCCTATCCCAGGACCACTTGAAGTATAACACACTATTGGAAGCATGCAGCTCAATGCTGTTCTGTTGAAATCCAAGAACCTAAAGTTAGCCCAGACACTTAAATACCCATGAAAATATTATTTGAGTATAATTAATAGCTATTAGAAGTAACTGTTGGAACTACCAATACCATGTCCAGGTTCTTAAAAATACAGGAGATATTGAGCATTAATTGATTTGATTTGATTTATTATTGGCACATTTACCTAAGTACAGTGAAACACTTTGTTTTGCGTGCAGTACAGGCAGATCGTAGCATAAGAAGATCATAGGGTGATTGAACAGAGTGAAGAATACAGAGTTACAGCTCCAGAGAAGGTGCACAGAAAGCAAGACCAACATTAGATTTGAAATGTGAGAATCGAAAAGTGTAGTGCTGGAAAAGCACAGCAGATCAGGCAGCAGCCAAGGAGCAGGAGGATCGACATTTCGGACGTAAGCATTAGCACCACACCTTTTGACTCCAGCATCTGCAGTCCTCGCTTTCTCCTTGAAATTTGAGAGCTCCTTTCTGATGTCTATTAACAATGGAGGAAGACGCTGTTCTTGGACCTGTTACTGTGTGTGTTTAAGCTTTTGTATCATTGATGCATCACGTGAGACACCCTGTTGAAAGCAAAACTCAGATCAGACACATACTGTAACAAATCATATTCTAATGTGGCACAGTTTTGCTACTTGCTCTGAAAGTGATCTACAGTTGGGAAATGGGGGTTGTAGTCATGAACATTGAGTGAGGATATCAGAACATTGAGGATGAATTGAAGGTGGCTTCATGAAACAAAGGCAAGAAAGTGAAAACCAAAGGAAGTAAAAGAGGTTTGCATAAAGAAGGGCAGAAACTGGGGGAGAAGACCAACAAAAGATGCAAGAACAACAAGATGAAAGGTAAAAGAGAAGAAGCAATGATTGTAAAAGAGGAAGGGAGAGGGGTAACAGCAGCCGGAGACAGAGGACATTGTGTGGGATCATTGGAGGGATGGGGGCGGGTAAGAGTATTTGGTGAGCCCTCAATTCTTGGCCAGCACCTGGAGGAGCATGAGTTAAACTCCTAAAGGGTTTTCTGACTAGTTTTCTCTTGATGAATTTTCACTCACCCGCTGATCATCTGATTCTTGAAATCTTAAATAACTGGTTGGGGTATGTGCCATATATATATATATATATATATATATATACACACACAAGTTAGCTGACAACCACGTTAATGTGGGCCTGAGAATTGCCAGGGCCAATTGAGCTTGGTAGATTGTGACTCAGAATGCATTCTCCTCACCTCACGTACATTTAATACTCTGGACCACGCAACAATATTAAGTACAGAATGAAGAGGTGCTCAGGGATGAAACTGAGTCATGAAAATCAGTAAACTCCAAGAAATGACAATGAGGCCTTGGAGTGGAGCTAAGGCGCAGCCAATCAGATTCCCAGCATTTGGCAGTTGTGTGCAGTGAAAGGTTACCTGGACTACGTCAATGATGCGAGCCCACATGTATTTTCCAAGCTCTTGGAATCCCTGACCATCTAAATCGTGAAGTGATTCAGTATGAAACGATGGAAAGTACGGAAAATGACATGCCAGGGAAGAAAAATATGAGAAATACTTTACAATTAGATCAGCCCGTTTAAGATCTCAGAACATCCCAAAGTGTTTTGTAGCAAAGAAGAACTTCTTGAAATAAAAAGTCCCAAATACTCAGCAGATCAGGCAGCATCTGCAAAGAGAGCAAAACAAAGTCAATGTTTGAGGCCAATGATTTTTCTCCAAAAAGTGCTTCTTAAAGTGCTATCCCTATTGCGTTGGATAAAAACAAATTACTGCAAATGCTGGAATCTGAAACCAAAAGAGAAAATGCTGGAGAATCTCAGCAGATCTGGCAGCATGTGTAAGGAGAGAAAAGAGTTGATGTTTCGAGTCTAGCTGACCCTTTGTCAAAGCTTTGACAAAGGGTCAGTTAGACTCGAAACATCAACTCTTTTCTCTCCTTACACATGCTGCCAGATCTGCTGAGATTCTCCAGCATTTTCTCTTTTGGGATCCCTATTGCATTGTTGGAAACATCCAATCAGCTTTTTATAGCAAGCACCCACATGGCATGGTGGCTCAGTGGTTAGGTGCTGCCTCACAGTGCCAGGGATCCGGGTTCGATTCCAGCCTTGGGTGACTATCTGTGTGGAGCGTATACATTCTCTCCATCTCTGTGTGAGTTTTCTCTGGGTGCTTTGGTTTCGTCATACAATCCACAGATGTGCAGGTTAGGTGGATTGGCCATGCTAAATTTCCAATAATGTCCAGGGATATGTAGGCTAAATGGAAAATGTCGGGTTACAGGGTTTAAGGTAGGGGGTTGAGTCTGGGTGGGATGCTGTTTGGATTGTTTGTGTGGACTTGATGGGGCAAAAAGTGCTTCCACACTTTTAGGGATTCTATGATGGTAATAATAATCTGATTTAATGATGTTGGCTGAGAGAAGTTGACATTAATGGAAATTATTCTTTGTTATTGGCATGAGGACAGAATTACTTGTGTTTAGTCACATTTCTGCTTCTACAACTAGTGGGAATTCAGCTATTTGACCATTTTGCTCAGAGTTCATATGTGACCAATATGTTTGGATTTTATTCTCAATCTACTTCTCAAAAAGGTTTTCACATCAGGAGAAATAAGACTGGCGGTAGCAAGAGAGAGGAAAACCATATTGGACTTCCTTAAACTTACTTTTGAAAAAAAGTGTAAAGTATACAGGACTTAACTGCAACAAATCATCTGTCATTCAGGAAGTCCCATAGATCACAACAGTGTCAGCCTCCTGCCATATGTGAGCCTCCCCACGTTAAGACTCCCAGGTTCTTGAACAAATTACTAACAAGCTCTCTCTTTCCAAAGTGACACCTTCTACCTCAGATTTACTGTTGTGTGTACTGTACCAGAGATCCCTCCCAGAAACACCCATCAATAACACCCTGCATTCACTTTCTGTTGGGGGGTCTCACTATCTGCCAGATCAAACAAGATAATTAACTGAAATGAATAACTCTGCCTTGAACTTTTCAAGATGAAGAATTTAACCAATTCTGTACTGATGCAAGCTTTTAAAGATTAGTCTGTCTCAAAAATTTGAATTATTTTGGTCCCCCATTTCAATCATTTTCATTCCTTTAAATCCAAAACCTTCAGAATAGGGAATACTCCTGACATGAGAGGGTGTGCATGCTGTATGAGTGTCTGGGTGCCATGCGTTCATGGTCAGGTCAGTGAGATGTTCTTTACCTGAGAATCTCATATAAAGTGGGGTGCTCATCAAGTGAACCGGCACAGAATGCAGGGCTGAATGGTTTACTTTTGTGCTGTAACAATTCTGTGAGAGGATATGAACATTTGGGAGCTGACCGAAGATGTCTTCTGTATGAGAGGATAGACACTGTTGGGTCAATTTTAATTCTTAATTGATTGTAAGCATGCCAGTTGGCACTAACACTCAGAACCCACTCCCTGCACTAAGACAGTCTTCATTCTGTACTATCACTGATTAGCAGTCCCACAAAGAGCTCTTCTTTGGATCACCACTGATGGGACTCTACAGAACCATCCCTGTATCATCTCTGATAAATTTCCAGAGTTCTCTGCAGGAAATCTGTGTCAAAAAGGAACAATGAGGCCAGAGGGAAATCCATTCCGGAGTATCCGCCAGTGTCATTCTTACATTACTGTATGAAAATCTCTCCCCTTTGAATAAATGCAAGTATTAGCAGACAGAAACAAATGATCTTGTGCCTCAGATAAACCATAACAACATTACCAATTGCACATTATAACATTGCGAACCCCACGCACACACACACATTCTGCGTAATGTGTAAAAACAAATTCAAACACGGATAAAGTGAAGCAATCCAGTTAGGAATTTATGTGATTTAGACAGAATAACAAATATTTCAGGAATGAGTTACAGGCTTGGAATTTAATTGAGGGGTCTGATGAATTGTTTAAAGAATAACAGATACCTGAGCTGAGAGTCATTGAAGTAAGTTCATGTAACAATAAAGTTGAACAACGTCGCATATAATAATCCAACTGACCTCTTCATAATTTAGCCCTGAGATTAAGTTGCTGCCCTGTGATCACTGAAGACATCAGCTTTGCTTTTCTAGATTTAACTAGATAAAAACAAGGGCTGCAGATGCTGGAAACCAGATTCTAGATTAGAGTGGTGGTGGAAAAGCACAGCAGTTCAGGCAGCATCCGAGGAGCAGGAAAATCGTCGTTTCGGGCAAAAGCCTTTCATCAGATTTTAAAAAGACTTTAGTTAATTTTTAACTTGGTTTTGCTAATAATTGTGATTGTTATAATATACTTTTCTATGGCCACTGTCATCCATTTTGAAATGTAGTCACTATCATGGTGCAGGAAACACAACAGCCTGTTTGTATTACAGCAAGATCCCCAAAGCAGCAATGTCTTAATAACTTGATAGCAAGTTCTGTTTCTATTACATTGCAACCAGTTGAGGACTATTTTGTTTTTATCACATTGCAACTGACAATTCTTGGTTGGCCAATACAAATAATTCAATGCTTTTTAGCACTCGGCTATATCACACTTCAGTTCAAATGAACTGTAAGCTGAGTCAAAATTGAAGAGCTGACTACTGAATCTTCTCGAGTGAAAGAGAGAGAAATTTTATAACTTACTAACCCTGGGAGTTTGTGGCATTAAAATGTCTGGTCGAGAAAGGAAGAGCAGTTAAAAAAAAATCTTTAGAATCCTTCAGGTGTTAGGTTTTACCCTGAGACCATGGCTGTTTAATTGATATGTTTTAGCCTCAGCAATGGTGATGATATCCATGAACTCTCAGTAAGTTGATGTTTCTCCTGTTTGCTTTATCACCAAACACTGTTGTCTAGAGATTCAGAAAGGCAGAGAGGGAAGTTTGAAACCTCCAATTTTGCAACAATCCTTTTCTTTCTCTGTTTTTGCACAAAAGGTTTTTGCCTAAATTACAGTTACATCTGTTACATTTGTTGGTATTGCCAGCTCTGGTTAATTGTTTTATTTTCCAAGCTGCAGAATGCACAGGCGATTTTTCTCCCAAATGTGCAATGTTCAGAAAAGTGTAAATCAAAATAGAAGTGATGGAACATAGAACATAGGACAGTTTCAGTCATTTTGATAGGTTGGTAACTTCAGTTCAGAATGTGATTTGCTTCTTAATTATTTGATGGCTAAACCTTCGGACAGTTGGTCACTGTGGCCTTCCCAGGTTACTAGTTTTCATGTTTTAAAATGACCTTAAGTCTGTGGAAAATCCCAAGTATTGAAAACCAGATGATCAAAGTTGAAAATTGATTTACCATTTTACCACTATTATAATAACTGATGTTGGTTAAGAGATAAATATTGATCCATAGCACTGAGGAGAATATCCCTGTAGTTCTTCAAGATCCTACAGCAAGATCTCTACCAGAGATGGCAGAGGGGTTTAATATCTGATCCTCTGAGTGACTTCTGATGGTGCAACACCATGTCAGCACTGCACTGGTGTATCAGGTTACATTAAGCAAGAATCCAAGCTTAATTAACGGTTATATTAAGTCATTTCAGAATTGAATAGTACTTGGTTTCTGAAGAAGTGGGCTGAGGAGTGGCAGATGGAGTTTAATGTGAGGAGCTGCATTTTGGAAAGGCAAATCACAGCAGGACTTATACACTTAGTGGTAAGGTCTCGGTTCATAGTTTCTTGAAAGTGGAGTCACAGGTAGACAGGGTAACGAAGAAAGAATTTGGTTCACTTGGTCAGTGTTAGGGTCATGTTGCAGCTATACAAGACATTGGTTAGGCTGCTTTTAGAATATTGCAATCAATTCTGTTCTCCCTGCTATTGGAAAAATGTTGTGAAACTTGAAAGGGTTCAGAAAAGATTTACAAGGATGTTGCTGAGGTTGGAGCTATGGGGAGAGGCTGAATAGGTTGGGGCTATTTTCCCTGGCGCATTGGAAGCTGAGCGGTGACCTTATAGTGATTTTTAAAATCATGAGGGGCATGGTTGGGTATATGAATAGGAAAGGTTTGAGGGATATGGCCCAAACGCTAGCAAGTGGGACTAGATTAATTTAGGATGTCTGGTTGGCATGGACGAGTTGACCTGAAGGGTCTGTTTCTGTGCTGTACGTTGCCTGACTCTAAATGCCTGACCAGGGCAATTTCATATTCTTCCCCCTTACTATATCATCAACCACAATCAGTCCATTTAAGTAACAAACTAAAGGTTAAGTAATGAGCACTGGCAAGATTGAATTTGCCTTACAGACAGAAGTTAATGAAGTGTTACAGCCAAATGAATAAATGCAAGGAGTCAGCCATCTCAATGAGGGGAGGACGTAACAAAAGATAAACATTTTCATGGCAGGCGTTTTGATTTAGGAAGCTGCATAAACAGATAAAGAACTACCTCCCTTGTTTCCCATCAACAATCTGTCTCAAAGACAAATCCAATGAGAGGGTACTTTTATTTCCTCCCATAGACCTGACATCATGGAAAGGCCAAAATAGTATCCTCAGGGTATGTCCTTTATGATGACAGGCATTAAACCAAAGACAGTACCAAGAGTGGAAAGTTATTAAGTAGACAGAGGTGTCTATTTGATTCAAACAGTTTCATGGATTACTGATCATTAAGTCCAGCAGTTTGAGTGTGTTCTACCACCCTACTGACATTTTTTAATGCAGCTGGATCATCCACTACAGAAATAATGAAATTCACTCTGTTAATAATTTTAATAAAGTCAGAGATGATAGCATAACCTCCAAGGTTTGTGCGAAGATTTGTAGCTCGGGTGCTTGTTGTAGTGGTTCTGTTCGCCGAGCTGGAGGTTTTTGTTGCAAACGTTTCATCCCCTGGCTAGGAGACATCATCAGTGCTCTGGAGCCTCCTGCGAAGCGCTTCTTGGATGTTTCTTCCGGTATTTATAGTGGTCTGTCCTTGCCGCTTCCGGGTGTCAGTTTCAGCTGTCCGCTGTAGTGGTTGGTATATTGGGTCCAGGTCGATGTGTTTGTTGATGGAGTTTGTGGATGAATGCCATGCCTCTAGGAATTCCCTGGCTGTTCTCTGTCTGGCTTGCCCTATGATAGTAGTGTTTTCCCAGTCGAATTCATGTTGCTTGTTGTCTGAGTGTGTGGCTACTAGGGATAGCTGGTCGTGTTGTTTCGTGGCTAGTTGGTGTTCATGTATGCGGATTGTTAGCTGTCTTCCTGTTTGTCCTATATAGTCTTTTGTGCAGTCCTTGCATGGGATTTTGTAAACTACATTAGTTTTGCTCATGTTGGGTATTGGCTCCTTTGTTCTAGTAAGTTGTTGTCTGAGCGTGGCTGTTGGTTTGTGTGCCGTTATGAGTCCTAAGGGTCGCAGTAGTCTGGCTGTCAGTTCTGAAACGCTCCTGATGTATGGTAGTGTGGCTAGTCCTTTTGGTTGTGGCATGTCCTCGTTCCGTGATCTATCTCTTAGGCATCTGTTGATCAAGTTGCGCGGGTATCCATTTTTGGCGAATACCTTGTATAAGTGTTCGTCTTCCTCTTTTCGCAGTTCTGGTGTACTGCAGTGTGTTGTAGCTCTTTTGAATAGTGTCCTGATGCAGCTTCGTTTGTGTGTGTTGGGGTGGTTACTTTCATAGTTTAGGACTTGGTCTGTATGTGTTGTTTTCCACAAGGGTACACAGGAAAACAACACACACAGACCAAGTCCTAAACTATGAAAGTAACCACCCCAACACACACAAACGAAGCTGCATCAGGACACTATTCAAAAGAGCTACAACACACTGCAGTACACCAGAACTGCGAAAAGAGGAAGACGAACACTTATACAAGGTATTCGCCAAAAATGGATACCCGCGCAACTTGATCAACAGATGCCTAAGAGATAGATCACGGAACGAGGACATGCCACAACCAAAAGGACTAGCCACACTACCATACATCAGGAGCGTTTCAGAACTGACAGCCAGACTACTGCGACCCTTAGGACTCATAACGGCACACAAACCAACAGCCACGCTCAGACAACAACTTACTAGAACAAAGGAGCCAATACCCAACATGAGCAAAACCAATGTAGTTTACAAAATACCATGCAAGGACTGCACAAAAGACTATATAGGACAAACAGAAAGACAGCTAACAATCCGCATACATGAACACCAACTAGCCACGAAACGACACGACCAGCTATCCCTAGTAGCCACACACTCAGACAACAAGCAACATGAATTCGACTGGGAAAACACTACTATCATAGGGCAAGCCAGACAGAGAACAGCCAGGGAATTCCTAGAGGCATGGCATTCATCCACAAACTCCATCAACAAACACATCGACCTGGACCCAATATACCAACCACTACAGCGGACAGCTGAAACTGACAACCGGAAGCGGCAAGGACAGACCACTATAAATACCGGAAGAAACATCAAAGAAGCGCTTCGCAAGAGGCTCCAGAGCACTGATGATGTCTCCTAGCCAGGGGATGAAACGTTTGCAACAAAAACTTCCAGCTCGGCGAACAGAACCACTACAGCATAACCTCCACTTGTCTGAACTCACATTCAGGAAGTTCAATACCACCCAGACAAATGGCTTAATTAATACCCTAGCCTGCACCTTAGCATGCATTCCCTCTTCAAGTGCAGCGTGTGTAGTGTGTACCATCCAACCTGCCAAGGTTCACTTGACAGCATCTCCCAAACGAATGACTTTGACCATCCAGAAAAACAAGAAAAATAGACACAAGGGGACACCATGACCTCCAGGTACTCCTCCAAGTCACACATAACTTTGTCTTGAAAATATTGATTAGATTACTGTGGTCATTGATTAGATTACTTAGTTACAGTGTGGAAACAGGCCCTTCGGCCCAACAAGTCCACACCGACCCGTCGAAGCGCACCCACCCAGACCCATTCCCCTACATTTACCCCTTCACCTAACACTGGGCAATTTAGCATGGCCAATTCACCTAACCTGCACATTTTTGGATTGTGGGAGGAAACTGGAGCACCAGAGGAAACCCATGCAGACATGGGGAGAATGTGCAAACTCCACACAGTCGCCTGAGGCGGGAATTGAACACGTTGGCATTTGTTTCCTATCACTGTGTTAGAATCCTAAAACTCCCTGAAAGGAATAATGGGGCCACCTTACAGTGGGCACCAAGTGCTTGAGCTGCATTGTAAAATTTTTTGTTTCCTGGCATGAACAAAATTTTGAGAAATGCAATAATTTTCGGGCTTGTGTTCTTTATCGTCTCAAAGAGTTGACCCAAAATGTATCTAGATATTAATAAAATATTGGCCTGAAAACAGAAGAAAAAGGAAGTCAAGATTGTAATGTTATCCGTTCAGGAATACGAGAAGAATTGAACAGGAAGCGAATCTTGTCATGGAAATACTTGTAATGTGAAAATTCAGACAGGTGATCATATATTTTAAAGAAAAGTGGACAGGTTTTGCATTAAACGCCGAAGGAAAGGGCATAGAAATAGGATGACAATTGAAAGCTGTTTTGGAAGTGCTAGTATTGACGCACTTATAATGTGCTGAATGGGCTCCTTCTCTCAGCAATTTCTCTGTTACCACGAGGTCCTGGACATAGCCTGAATGATGAGTTGGAAATAGCTGAATAAGTTCAACCAGTCACTTGTGTAATTCTATACCTCAAGAATAAACCTTGCAAAGGTTATTGCAATGTTGAAACCTTGAATTATTAATTTTTAATTGAAGAATTGTTGCTGGCTTACTCAGTTCCTTTCTCAGAATCTAATGGTTCACTTCTGTTGTGTTTGGTTAAGTAGTTGATGGCAGTACATGGGGCCAAAGTGATCCTATCATCAGCTACATCACAGAACAGAAAGAGAGAGAGAGAGAGAGAGAATACACAGCTGGCTGTATGTCACTTTGTTCTGATATTAAAAAATGATGTTGACCTTTAACCCATGGGACAAGAATTTCAATCTAGAAGAGGTCAGGAAGACAGAAGTCACATCTCTCCCCACAACAGCTCCAATGCAGTTCCTACAGGATACAGGGGCAAAGGGAACATTTCCCCTAATTGACCACTCAACTAAGGCTGCAGATTCACTTAGAAAGTAGACAGCAAAGTTACTATAACAGCCATTGAGCAGATTGGCATACAGCCTCCGACATCCCAGTGCCTCACAGGAAGATTATCAGAGAAAATTTGACAGCAAGCACCATTAAATGAATGAAGACTCAGTCAGAGTTAAGTTTTAATGAATGCCTTAAAAGAGATGGGTTGATTGGAGAGATGGAGAGGTTTAAAGGTGGAAAGATTTTGGTGAGGGCATAACTACCAATGGTGCACTGAAGGAAGCAGGAGATGCACAACATGTCATGACCAAAGACACAGATATCTCAAAGCAGTATAAGACCAATGAGATGACAGTAAAAGAGAAATGTGAAGCCTTGGAGGGAATCTGAATGCTCGAGTGAGTATTTTAAACTGAAGAAGGATTATACTCGAAAAGTTTGCTTCTCCACCTCCTGAGGCTGCCGGACTTGCTTTGCTCTTCCAGCCTCCTGCCTGTCTACATAGCTTGATTTGTGAGACATTATCCTCTGGGAGCCAAACTCAGGGATTTGCAGGAAATGTCGAAGTACGTGGAACACCAATAAATGGTTAATTCGGAATGATTTGTTTCATGAAGGAGATGTGAGATAATATGTGCTCAGACACCTAGCGCCAATGTCCTTTCAAGCCATGTAAGATGTGGTTGTTACTTGATGTGAAACTCAACTCACACAAATGGAAAGTACTTCCATTTACACAGCAATTTGAGACCTTCTTGAGACACCCTAAAGTGCTTTTCTTCCAATAACAATATGGAATTAGCTTATATCCATCTGGAAATTAAGGCAATGCTTCCATATATCACTTCATCCAAAAGACAGTCCCTCAGTCCTGCATGGCAGTACCAGTCCAGATTATATTCTCAAAATCAATAGTGGGAATGGAAGTGGCAGTTCCTCATGCATAGGGAAGGTGTCCAGTCAAGCAGATATGTGTTACACAGTGCAGTCTGCCACACCTCTCAGTCCCTCATGGGCACAGGAGGGCAAAAGCCCAGTCAGGATTTTCTCTCCTGTTTGATGTCCATTTCCTTCTGCAGACAGGTGCTCAGTAAATATAGACCAAGTGTGGCTGTATCAATGCACAGTCTTCACTCACAGACAGAACTAGAGAAAGGGACAGTGTAGAAAGAGGGTAATCAGCCCTTCAAGCCTATTCCAACCCCTTGGAAAGAGTTGCCTCTTTGTGCTTTTTCCATGGACCTGCAAATATTTGCATTTCAGGTATGGGACAGCACAGTGGTTAGCACTGCTGCCTCACAGTGCCAGGGGCTTGGGTTCGATTTCACCCTCAGGTGACCGTCTGTATGGAGTTTGCACATTCTCCACACATCTGCACTGGTTTCCTCCCACAATCCAAAAATGTGCAGTTTAGGTGAATTGGCCACCCTAAATTGCCCATAGTATTCAGGGATGTTAGGCTAGGTGCATTAGTCAGGGATAAATATGGGGTAATAGTGTAGGGGAATAGGTCTGGGTGTGTTACACCTCGGAGGGTTGGTATGGACTTGTTGGGCCAAAGGGCCTGTTTTCACACTGTAGGAACCCTATTTATTAAGTTCTCCCTTGAAAGTTACCTTTGAATGTGTTTTCATTGCCTTTTCAGACAGTTCATTCCCAGTCGTAACTCTCTGCATCACAAAAATCCTCTGCCCCTCTCCAGCTTTTCAATCAGCCACTTACAATCTGTGTCTGTTGTTTACAATTCCACCTGCCATAGTTGTTTCTTTTGGACTCTTTGAAAACTTTCATGATGTTGAATACCTCTAATAAATGGCACGCCCCTCCCTCAAATGGAGTGGAAGATTGAAATGGACAAAAGAGCATTTCAGAATGAGACCAATTAACTGGGGGAGAAACAACTTCAACGGGGTAAGAATGGATCTTCGTCAAATAAGTTGGAGTCAGGTTTGCAGGAGAAATGGTAGTACGACGACATGCTACCTCAGAAAGCAGTGATATTTCAGGCATGGATACCCTCAAGCAGCTGCCAAGGTGCAGTGGAGAAAGGCCACCATCTAAAGTGAAATTAAATGGGGTTCTGTTTAGTTATCTGACCCTCCCAGTGCCTCAAATGCATGTAAATATAATCTTAAATAAATAAGGAATGTCTTGGGGTTTTGTTTGCTCCCTTTATGCAAAGACTGTATGCAATTGAATCCTTTAGTGATTATGTATGCAAATACAGTGGTGCCTCGGAATCCGACTTTAATTCCTTCCAGGAGGCTGTTCCGATTGCGAAAAGTTTGGATTCCGAAGCTATTTTCCCCATAAGAAATAATGGAAAGTGAATTAATCCGCTTCTGGACCCAAAAGAAAAATTTTTCAATGCACTTTTAACTGCAAATACACATGGTGAAGGTAAAATAAGGTGAGTAAATGACCTAAATACCAAGTAGTAATAATATAAACAAGAAATGAATGTACTAACATGAAAATAACTTTATTTACCTTAGTGAGGAGTGCTAATGGTGCATGTGGAAGCTGGAGAGGGGGGTGAGGGAGAGTCACCCTCCATAATAACATCAGGTAACTGTGCTTCTGCTGTTTGCTGTCTTTGTCTCGTCATTCTCGTAACACCAAGACCACTTGTAGAGGGCTGGGGATCACTGGACTGGCTTTCTTTAAAGAATCACCTTTCCAAAGTTGCCTGGTGTAGGTGACTTTTCTGAATTGGTCTTCTTGGGTGCCAAGATGAATGCAGTAAAGAAAAACAGTAGAGATCAAGGTGAAAACACAAGGAAAACAAATGATGGACACACGAGAAATGCTTTCATGACTACTTCCTGGGACGAAACAATGTGCCACCTGAACGGTATGTGGTGTTCAGATTCTGAAAATGTGTTTGGATTTTAGGGCAAAATTTTCTCGAAATAATTGTTCGGATTCCAATTTGGTCGAACAACAAGGCATTCAGATTCCAGGGTCAGCAGTGTAGTTCTTTTATGAATAGAGTATTTTTTGAAACAAAAAAGATTTCACGTATAGCCAAACTAAAATCACTTGAAAGGAAACCATAAGGCAAACAAACCCAGAGTCCTTGGGTCACGGAAGAGACAGGAATTAAGATAAAGAAGAAATAATATCCTTGTGACAAATCTCAGATAGAAAAGAGGATTGCGAACCAGGCTAAATATTGGAAGTTCAAACTGGATGTGGAAAAAGAAATAATACAAGCAGAGAGGGATTGGGCACAGAGACTGGCAGCTAACAGAAAAAGGATTTGCAAAATCTGTTCTAGACCATAGAAGGAATAGTAGCGACATGGATACTAAATGTGATGAATGGCTGGAATCAGAATAGCGATTAATGAATGCTTCTTAGGATTGGCAGAAGATACAAAATGGAATTCCTTTCTTTTCTTAACCTAGATCCTTGAGTACAGAATGGTGTTTTAAAAATTGTCAATGATACAAGACCTGGGAACACGGTGCACTATGAGATTGCTAATTAGAATTTTTAGGGTATATAAACAAGCTGTTAGAGTGGGGGATAGATGGCAGAAGAAGTTCAACATGGAGAAATGTGAAGGAATTACTTTCAGTGGGATGAACATGGAAAAACAATGTGGAGTCAAAGGGTCATACAGCATGGAAACAGACCCTTCGGTCCAACCAGTCCATGCCACCCATAATCCCAAACTAAACAAGTCCCACCTGTCTGCACTTGGCCTATATCCCTCCAAATATTTCTTATTCATGTACTTATCCAAATGTTTTTAAAGCATTGTAACTGTACCCACATCCACCACTTCCTCTGGAAGTTCATTCCGCACACGGAACACTCTCTGTGTAAAGAAAATTGCCCATCGTGTCTTTTTAAAATCTTTCTCCTCTCACCTTAAAAACATGACCCCTGGTCTTGAAATCCCCCATCCAAGGGGAAAAAACCACCTGCTATTTGCCTGATCAACCCCCCCCCCCCCCCATTATTTCATTTTAAGGTCACCTCTCAACTTCCTTTCAAATAAGGCGTTCAGTTCAAAAGGGTGTGCTGGCGCACAGGGACATGTGTGTTTATGTCTTCAAAAGTCATTAGATGTAGCATAAGTGGTTGAGAGAACAATTAAGGCATACAGCATTCATAGACTTCATTAGTAGGAGCACAGAATGCAAGAGCAAGAGGTTATGGTGAACTTATATAAGAAACCAGTTCTGCTTTAACTGGAGTACCACATCCAGTTCTGGGTGCCAGAATTTGGAAAGGATGTGACATTGATACGAATGGTTTCAGGGATGCAAAAGTTCTATGTTGAAAATAGATTGGATAGGTTGGCTCTGTTTTCTGGGAGAAATGAGGCTGTAAGATGACTTGTTAGAGATATTCAAATGTAAAAGGGTTCTGGACAGAGCTGACAGGGAGAAACAATCATTACAGGGTTGGGAAAGAGGGACCACTGACCTAAAGAACTTGCTAGAAGAAGGTAATACCATCTGAGTAAAAGACCTTTTCCTCCGCGAATGATTAAGGTTTGCAACCCACTGACAGATGTGATGGAGACAGGTGTAATTGAAGCATTCAAAAAGAACAAGGTTCCCCATGGAAAAATGGTGAGCAAGGTTAGATTTCATGGAATACAGGGAGAACTTGTCATTTGGATACAAAACTGGCTTAAAGGTAGAAGACAGAGGTTGGTGGTGGATGGTCATTTTTTGGATTGGAGGCCTGTGACCAGTGGAGTGCCACAAGGATTGGTGCTGGGTTCTCTACTTTTTGTCATTTATATAAATGATTTGAATGGGAGCATAAGAGGTACAGTTAATAAGTTTGCAGATGGCACCAAAATTGGAGGTGTAGTGGATAACGAAGAAGGTTACCTCAGATTACAACAGGATCTTGATCAGATGGGCCAATGGGCTGAGAAATGGCAGATGGAGTTTAATTTAGATAAATGTGAGGTGCTGCATTTTGGGAAAGCAAATCTTAGCAGCAAATACTTCATGGTAAGGTCCAAGGGGGTGTTGCTGAACAAAGAGACCTTAGAGGACAGGTTCATAGCTCCTTGAATGTAGAGTTGCAGGTAGATAGGATAGTGAAGAAGGCGTTTGGTATGCTTTCCTTTATTGGTCAGACTATTGAGTACAGGAGTTGGGAGGTCATGTTGCAGCTGTACAGGACATTGGTTAGGCCACTGCTGGAATATTGAATGCAATTCTGGTTTCCTTCCTATCGGAAAGATGTTGTAAAACTTGAAAGGGTTCAGAAAAGATTTACAAAGATGTTGCCAGGGTTGGAGGGTTTGAGCTATACGGAGAGGTTTTATAGGTTAGGGCTGTTTTCCCTGGAGCATCAGAAGCTGAGGAGTGACCTTATAGAGGTTTATAAAATCATGATGGGCATGGATAGGATAGACAAAGTTTTTTTCCCTGGGGTGGGGGAGTCCAGAAATAGAGGGCATAGGTTTAGGGTGAGAGGAGAAAGATACAGTGGGCAGCATGGTGGCACAGTGGTTAGCACTGCTGCCTCACAGTGCCCGAGACCTGGGTTCAATTTCCGCCTCAGGCGACTGACTGTGTGGAGTTTGCACGTTCTCCCTGTGTCTGTGTGGGTTTCCTCCGGGTGCTCTGGTTTCCTCCCACAGTTCAAAGATGTGCGGGTCAGGTGAATTGGCCATGCTAAATTGCCCGTAGTGTTAGGTAAGGGGTGGGTTACGTTTCGGCGGGTCGGTGTGGACTTGTTGCGCTGAAGGGCCTGTTTCCACACTAAGTAATCTAATCCTAAGGGGCAACTTTTTCACGCAGAGGGTGGTACATGTATGGAATGAGCTGCTAGAGGAAGTGGTGGAGGCTAGTACAATTGCAACATTTTAGAGGGCATCTGGATGGGTATATGAACCCCTTAGGAAGGGTTTGGAGGGCTATGGGCCAGGTGCTGGCAGGTGGAACTAAATTGGGTTGGGATATCTGGTCAGCATGGATGGATTGGACCGAAAGGTCTATTCCCATGTCGTACATTCCAATGACTCTATGACTCTAAAAGACTGTTACTTCTAAAGGAAGAATGTGCAGGGTTAAAAGCAGAAAGTAGGAGAATTGTTCATTCAGAGGCATGATGGGCTGAATGGCCTCCTTCTAAGCTGTAACAATCCTGTGATAAGCAAATCTGCTCTCAGGGGAACAACCCCAATGTCTCTAGTCTTTCCGTAGAACAGAATACCTTCATTCCTGATGGTATTGTAGTGAATATTCTCAGTACCCAAGCTAAGAGCCAGAAATTAGGCCAGAACACAGACAGCCGACTCTTGTAGTTCTATAACGCAACAACAATCTTCCTTAGGTAAAAACTGGAGGAAAACAAGTTCTAAACAAGTTTGTTTAAAGTTAACTCCTATCATAAACTGTTATTGAGATCGTCATGGAGCTAAAATATGTTTTAAAAATTATAGATGTAAACAACCATACTATAGTCCCTAAAATTATAACTGTTCTTAAATATTGCATGCTTTTACATAGTGTTCAAGCTAAATGGCTCTTAATCCAGACTTTCAAGACAGATACACAGCCGTACTATGCTCTCCAAACAGGATTTATTGTGTTAGAACAACTTGACAGGTTTATGGGAGTAAATTCTTTCTAAACACATCTAATGCCGAGTTACATGTATTGAGGGTTTGCTCCAAGATTGAAGTGGATAAGCCTCAGACAAGATTACAGTGGGCTGGAGGTGGGTGGCATGAAACAGCAAGTGACAGCAGGAAACAAGCTTGGCTTTGGTGTTAATGAGAGAATCCTTGAAGCTCACCCAATTGTGGCATATCTTTTTAAAAAGTATTTGTGAGCAACATTACGACTGGAAATTGGAATTCTTTCAATGTCAATGTTATGAGGTCCCAGGACAACAGTCTTGTTTGTCTGTATTAAAGTGGTGGTAAATGTATGCTTGCACTGAATGTCCAATGGCAGAGGTCACATGACAGTGGAAAGCTAAGATACTCATTAGAACAATATTTCAATTCTATTCTAAACAGAATCAGATTCATGTAAAAAATGTAAATCATAATGCATGCCACCATTTTGTGAATTATTCAGTTTGCCCATAATGCACACAACTCTTTCCATTGTTTTGGGGTGTTATAGAGAGAATATAATTAGTTCTTGTGAAAGGGAAGAGGTCCACTCCCAGCTTCACGCATGTCCTGTTTGGGATGTCATATATCTTCTGTGGCTCTTTAGCCTGCTACCCAGGACAAGCATAACATTGGCTGATGTATTCGTTCAGGTTTGTGCTCACATTTGGCCTGGAGAGCACTTCCCGTGCCTTCCTAAAGCCCAACTCAATTCCTTGGTGCCCCGCACAGATGCGTTTTGGCATATCCCTTCCCAATTCCTTTGGTCCTCATGATTTGGAAATGCCGGTGTTGGACCGGGGTATACAAAGTTAAAAATCACACAACACCAGGCTATAGTCCAACGGCTTTAATTGAAAGCACTAGCTTTCTGCACGCTGCTCCTTTATCAGGTGGTTGTGTGCTTTCATCAGGTCAACCATCTGATGAAGGAGCAGTGCTCCGAAAGCTAGTGCTTCCAATTAAACCGGTTGGACTATAACCTGGTGTTGTGTGATTTTCAACCCCTTTGGGACATTGAACTATTTCCTGTGTACAATCGGCCAATTTTTGATGCTCAATATGCTCTTGTGAGCACATGATTTCTGGTATGTCAGCCTGGTCTCTCAGTGCCTCACGGCGGTATGTGGCCCAGTGTCTCTCAGTGCCTCACGGTGGTATGTGGCCCAGTGTCTCTCAGTACCTCATGGCAATATGTGGCCCAGTGTCTCTCAGTGCCTCACGGTGGTATGTGGCCCAGTGTCTCTCAGTACCTCATGGCAACATGTGGCCCAGTGTCTCTCAGTGCCTCACGGCGGTATGTGGCCCAGTGTCTCTCAGTACCTCATGGCAACATGTGGCCCAGTGTCTCTCAGTACCTCATGGCAATATGTGGCCCAGTGTCTCTCAGTGCCTCATGGCGATATGAGGCCCAGTGTCTCTCAGCACCTCATGGTGATATGTGGCCTAGTGTCTCTCAGTGCCTCACGGTGGTATGTGGGCCCAGTGTCTCTCAGTGCCTCACGGTGGTATGTGGGCCCAGTGTCTCTCAGTACCTCATGGCGATATGTGGCCCAGTGTCTCTCAGTGCCTCATAGTGATATGTTAGCCCAGACTCTCAGTGCCTCATGGTGGTATGTTAGCCCAGTCTCTCAGTGCCTCACAGCAGTATGTGGGCCAGTGTCTCTCAGTGCTTCACGGTGGTATGTTAGTCAAGTCTCTCAGTGCCTCACGGTAGTATGTTAGCTCAGTCTCTCAGGGCCTCACGGCGGTAAAGCAGCCCGGTCTCTGAGTATGTCATGGCGGGATGTTAGCCCAGTCTCTCAGTGCCTCACGGCGGTATGTCATCCTGATCTCTCAGTGTCTCACGGTGGTATGTCAGCCCGGTCTCTCAGTGCCTCATGGTGGTCTGTTGGCCCAGTCTCTCAGTGCCTCATGGTGGTATGTCAGTCCGGTCTCTCACTGCCTCACGCCAGTATGTCAGCTCAGTCTCTCAGTGCCTCATGGTGGTATGTCGGCCCGGTCTCTCAGTGCCTCACGGTGTTTTGTGGGCCCGGTTTCTCAGTGCCTCATGGTGGTATGTAGGCCCGGTCTCTCAGTGCCTCATGGCAGTATGTTGGCCCGGTCTCTCAGAGCCTCACAGTGGTATGTTGGCCCGGACTCTCAGTGCCTCATGGTGGTATGTGGGCCCGGTCTCTCAGTGCCTCATGGCAGTATGTTAGCCCAGTCTCTCAGTGCCTCATGGCGGTATGTTAGCCCGGTCTCTCAGTGCCTCACGGTGGTATGTGGGCCCGGTCTCTCAGTGCCTCATGGCGGTATGTTGGCCCGGTCTCTCAGTGCCTCATGGCGGTATGTTAGCCCGGTCTCTCAGTGCCTCACGGTGGTATGTGGGCCCGGTCTCTCAGTGCCTCATGGCGGTATGTTGGCCCGGTCTCTCAGTGCCTCATGGCGGTATGTTAGCTCGGTCTCTCAGTGCCTCACGGTGGTATGTTGGCCCGGTCTCTCAGTGCCTTACAACGGTACGTGGGCCCAGTCTCTCAGTGCCTCACGGTGGTATGTTAGCCCAGTCTCTCAGTGCCTCACAGCGGTATGTTGGCCCGGTCTCTCAGTGCCTCACAGCGGTATGTGGGCCCAGTCTCTCAGTGCCTCACGGTGGTATGTTGGCCCGGTCTCTCAGTGCCTCACAACTGTATGTGGGCCCAGTCTCTCAGTGCCTCATGGTGGTATGTCGGCCCGGTCTCTCAGTGCCTCACGGTGTTTTGTGGGCCCGGTTTCTCAGTGCCTCATGGTGGTATGTAGGCCCGGTCTCTCAGTGCCTCATGGCAGTATGTTGGCCCGGTCTCTCAGTGCCTCACAGTGGTATGTTGGCCCGGACTCTCAGTGCCTCACAGTGGTATGTGGGCCCGGTCTCTCAGTGCCTCATGGCGGTATGTTAGCCCAGTCTCTCAGTGCCTCACGGTGGTATGTTGGCCCGGTCTCTCAGTGCCTCATGGCGGTATGTTAGCCCGGTCTCTCAGTGCCTCACGGTGGTATGTTGGCCCGGTCTCTCAGTGCCTCACAACGGTATGTGGGCCCAGTCTCTCAGTGCCTCACGGTGGCATGTTAGCCCAGTCTCTCAGTGCCTCATGGCAGTATGTTGACCCGGTCTCTCAGTGCCTCACAGCGGTAGGTGGGCCCAGTCTCTCAGTGCCTCACGGTGGTATGTTGGCCCGGTCTCTCAGTGCCTCACAACTGTATGTGGGCCCAGTCTCTCAGTGCCTCATGGTGGTATGTTAGCCCGGTCTCTCAGTGCCTCACGGTGGTATGTCGTCCCGATCTCTCAGTGCCTCACAGTGGTATGTGGGCCTGGTCTCTCAGTGCCTCACAGCGGTATGTGGGGCCGGTCTCTCAGCAACTCCTGTTGGTGTCTCGGTTTGGAGTGTGAGTGGGTCCTGCCTGGAGCACCGGCACCTGTCCCAGAGGGACTTGAAGGAAATCAGGGAAACGGCAGCTTCACCAGCAGCGATGGCATCACTGCCCAACGCAGGAAGAGCGAGCGGTGAGGTGCTCCCCGGGAATCTGCCGTGGTCATATTGAGAACTGGCTGCTGAGGTCTCTTGGAGCTAAGTGCAGGTCTGTTGAACATTTAACTTAACATATTTATTTTCTGATTTAAAATTAAGAAACACTTTAATGTTAACAATAACATATTCTTTTATTTTTCTATTTATTCTATGAAGTAATACTTAACAGTTTAATTCTGTGTCTTTTACTACTTTGTACTTAAGTTTTTTTTGGGCCTGGGTACCTTTGTACCTAAGAGGATGCTTAGTGTTCACTTTTGTACAATTGTACACTTTTAAAATTATATACTTGTCATAGTACTCCTGTACTTCTACACGTGAGCGCGCATGACAACAAAATCTAAAACTCTACATCTTCTCGGTTCCTTCACTATATCTTGCAAATCTTCATATTGGGTGGTTTGCGCGATTATTCTTGGCTGTTATACTCAAAGCTGCTGCTGGAGTAATGTCTTCCCAAGCGAGAGTGAGCTGCTGCTTAGTCTTGGATCTGGAAGATTTCACACTTTGCCATAGTTTGAGGACCAAAACACATGTGAAGACTTTCCAAATTTCTGAACTTTGGTTTTCATTGCTTGGAAAAATTTCAGGTGTAATGCACTTTGAAACAGTCTCTCCCTAACAATAATTAGAGTGTAACTACTTTTCTTTCTTTTTTATTGGGGAGACTCTAAATAGAGTATCGCTACTTGTAGCTACACAGACTCATTAACTAAATTAGTTTCAATCTCAGCTTTTTTATTGTGAGTTGGAAACCTGCCTGTTCTGTTAAATATTACATATTTTTATTTCAACTGGTGCTGGAAGAGGAACATCTGCAGCTTGTTTCTTTCCTGTGACTTCCTGTGGCTTTTTGCAGCTCTAAATATTCTTGTGTTCCTCTTATAATAATTGACACTAAGCTCTGAGCTCTGCTCCACTCTGATACTATCTTAGAAGTTTACAGATTACACACTTTTTTTTTAGAATTCTTACAGTGTGGAAACAGGCCCTTTGGCCCAACAAGTCCACACCAACCCTTACACCTAACACTATGGGCAATTTAGCATTGCTAATTCACCTGACCTGCACACCTTTGGACTGTGGGAGGAAACCAGAGCACCCAGAGGAAACCCACGCAGACACGGGGAGAATGTGCAAACTCCACACAGTCAGTCGCCTGAGGCAGGAATTGAACCCAGGTCTCTGGCACTATGAGGCAGTAGTGCTAACCACTGTGCCACCGTGCCGCCAACTTATTTGTACGTTATCATTATTGAACTGGCTGCAAGTAGGAGACCTGCAGTGAATGCCTCATGATAGAAGTCACATGATACAATATTTCACTTCTACCCCAAACGGTCAGCATCCATCTCTCCAAAAGAAGGGCAGTGTCCTTATAACTATAATCCCAAAAAAAGTTGAATTGAATATTTGAAACAAATGAATTATGAGGGAGGCCAGCTGGAAATAGAAAATCAGACTTTTTAAAAATATTCTTTTCTGAAATTTGTACTTGAGAAATGAGCGTTACTACTAAGTCTGGTATTTACTGACCTAGTTACTGTTACCAATCCTAGTTACTATGGTAATGGTGCCTGTGAGCTTTCTCTGTGGATCACTGATCGAGTGGCTGGACATCAGCAAAGGGAGGGGTTGAATGTCAGATCCTTTTGATCTTGAACACCACTTCCCTCCACCCCCACATTCCCTCATCCTGTGTCACCCCCTCCCCCCCCACCATCTCTACACAGACTCCACCATCTCCCTCCCTGTTATCACTCCCCTATCGCCATGGTCCCTCAGCAATCCTGGGCTCTTACTGGGTCCACCCCCAATAGCAGGCAGTGGTGATGGCCTCCAATCAGCTGATGGGAGTGACAGGCAATTTTGCTGCCCCTGGAGTCCTTGATTCTGGGAGATGTCCAGCATCAGCCAGTTAAGCACTTGGCACTGAGTGTAATGGGAAGACAGAATGGGGTAGAGATCTCCAGCTGGCAGGAAATACCAGTCACCTACATTCCAATCTCCCTCCAGGATTGGGAAAAGATTGAAGTTGTGAAAATAGTGCCTTTGTGTACTTTTGTTAGGTGGCTAAATCATAGAGTCTCCACAGTGTGTAAACAGGCCATTTGGGAGAAAGTGAGGTCTGCAGATGCTGGGGATCAGAGTCAAGAGAGTAATGCTGGAAAAGCACAGCAGGTCAGGCAGCATCCAAGGAGCAGGAAAGTTGCGTTTCGGGCATAAGCCCTCACAAGCCCACACCCACCCTCTGAAAGGTAACCCACACAGACCCATTTTCCCCACCCTATTACTCTACATTTATCCCTGACTAATGCGCCTAACCTACACATCCCTGAAGGCATGGCTGATTCACTTAATCTGTACCTCTTTGCTCTGTGAGAGGAAACCAGAGCACTCGGAGGAAACCCACGCAGACACGGGGAGAATGCGCAAACCCCACACAGTCAGTCACCGAGGTCCCTGCCACTGGGAGGCAGCAGTGCTAACCACTGAGCCACCATTGGAAAGTGTTGCAGAGACACAGTGGTGAACAGGTTAAGGGAATTAACGCAAGTTGTGAGGTCCCCATACCGAATAAGTCATACTTGGGGAACATTAACACAATGGTATGTACCTAAGTCATGGCTCAGTATAGATATACCAACACTGCAAGCACGTCCAGGGGGAGGCCAAGTTGTGTCACTCTGGGTTGTAATGTAAACGGACTGAAGATACCAGACAGATAAGTGCCTCACTTAAATAATGCATAGCCGTCTGAGTAGACTCGGGTTACGTACCTTATCCATCATGAGAATCATAAATAAACACGGGAAATTATTAGACTAAGCTGTTGGAAATGGGGCAGACTTGGCTGAGGTGAGGCTCTATTCATTTTGTAACACTTCATCCATTGTTCCCGACAGGAATCTGCAAGAATGCCATCCCCATGGCAAGTCTGAAAAGCAGGCCGTGTCTCTCTGAGTTCATCAATCTTCTTCATCAGACACGCTGCTGACTTATCAACACAGCTCCACACATTATGTCATTAACATTATTTAACCTGGAACCTTTATAAAGGATACACATGTCTTATGTGATCACCCCATCGCTTGACATGCAAAGGTTTTGAAGTTATTACATTTCACACAGTGATACTTGAATGATTCCAATGGAAAGGAAAATTGGACAAATTTGCATCATGTGTCTGATACTTCTAGTGTTCAGTTTCTCTGGTAATTGCAAGTTTGCCCTGAAATGAGACACTTTGTCATAGATGCTGAACAACCCCAGCAAAAAGGGAGAAACAATTATTTTATATTTTATCTTTAATTGTGGAATTGGTGTGCTCGAAATTAAATTATTCAGCAATTCTGTGCCAACTGCTACAGTTCTGATGGAAGGGGTGCCCTTGAATTCAAGCCCCATTAATCCATGGATTATATCAAAGTGTAAGTGCCTTATTCAATCACCTAAAAAGATCAGTAGGAACCTCCGTATTACTGTTAACGAGAACAAGTGACTTTCACCGGCTTCTCAATCACACAAACGTAAGAGGTTTGTTATAGGCAAACCTATTCTTTCAAATGAATGGCAAACTGATGAAGGGCAGCACAGTGGTTCAGTACTTAGCTGATGAAAGAGCAATGCACTGAAAACTAACATTTCCAAATAAACCTATTGGACTATAACCTGGTGTTGTGTGATTTTAACTTTGCCTGTCTAAGACTGCTTTGTCCTTTGAGCTTTCCCTCAGATTTTAAGGTGCGCTAACCAAAACCCTCACACCAGTGACTTGTCCAGTGATAACACCCCTGCATTTACCACTGGTCCCTTGGATGAACTGTAAGCTCTAACACATTTAATTATAGACAATCCCTCCTTTAAATAAAGCTTGGTTTCAGCCTTCCTTTCCGGAGAAATAGCTTTGGGGTTTTTAGTTCAGGGCAGGAATTCAGGTAGAAACGTTTGCATTCCATGGGTTTCGGCAACACTGGAACCTTGTGAAATATTGAAAGTGGCAGGAAAACCTCAGCAGGTCTGCATAGGGCGATAGCTGACCGTGGGCAACGTTTCCTGTCCCCTATCCTCCTCAACGACGTGTTACCGAGCGTGACTGCATGTGTCAGAAATGATTTTAACAAATTGTTTTGCTTGTGCCTGCAAGGCATGATGATGGCAACAATTTTGTTTCTAATCTGACCAAGGAGATGATTTTCTGAGTGATTTTCTGTGTGTTGGTGGTTTTTCGTTAGTGGAGTGGGGTTAGACACTAGGGGTCTGATTTTCCAGCTCCACTGTTTCTGAGGTTGGGTGCAGCTAAAATGAGCCCAGCCATCCAGCACTTGCCTCCATCTCTCCACGGAGACATTTTCTCAGAATTAATTAATTAATTCAGTTAAGATGAATTGGAGAAGATCAATGGGATTTTTCCAACTAGGGTACTGCGTAGGAGTTAGAGAATGCCCCCGTGACAGACTCATCTGCCTAGGGACGTAAACTGGAAGAGGTCATCACTACCCCTGAGACAGCCTCAGATTCCCCCATTTCCCCTGCACTGACTCCCCTCCCCCCAACCTCCACAACCCCCACCCTTAGAGAGGTTAAAATCTTCCCACCCCATCCAACCAACATCCTAAATCGGGGCATGTCAGAGGCTGTGTTGGAAGGGAAGTGGTCAGAGGATGGGGGTGGAGGAGGTTCATCTGTCTATGGTGGGTTCACAGGGGGTCACTGGTTGGGCAATGGACATCCGTTTACTAGTTACCCTGGAGTTTGAGCAGGTTTTAATCTCTCTAACATTCCCCCGAGATCTCTGATTCTAACTCCGAATGGGTGTCTTTCTTGTATGGGTCCAGATGCCAAGTAATCACCCATTGGGAATTTTATATCCAGGATAAATCCCGGTGAGCCAGCTGTGTCAGAATCTCCACGTGGTCCTGTCACACAACTTCCCTCTTCATTGCTATAACAAGGGCCTTCCTGTCAGGCGATCCAGACCAGTCAGAGAAACCAGCTGATTGGGGTTGGTTTTACAGTAGGGTGGGTTTGGGGGGGGGGGAGTCGAGGGGAGTGGGGGTGTCGGGGATGGTAAGAATGGCCTGGTGGCTGAGATTTTTTTCTGCTTCAGAGCAATACTGGCAGCTTCGTCATTGTCTAATGATGTTGTACCTACACACAGGCACAAATAGATACAGGCATAGACACACAGACAGACATAGACACAGACAGACAGACACATACAGACAAACAGAGAGATGCACAGATACATGCACAGGCATATACATACATACAAACAGACACACAGACAGTCATAGGGATACATACACAGACACACACACACACAGACATAGTGATACACACACACACACACACACACACGCAGTTGAGAGAATTAAGTGGAGGTGCATACCAGCTACAATGCATTTATATAGCCAATATACTTTGAGGGGCTGAATGAGTTCTTCCTATTCTTGCTGTCTCTATTTCCCTAGACTATTGATATTCACAATGGAGAGTCTTCTTTATCTTCAGATTTACAAGGATGTTGCCAGGGTTGGAGGATTTGAGTTATAGGGAGAGGCTGAACAGGCTGGGGCTGTTTTCCCTGGAGCGTCAGAGGCTGAGGGGTGACGTAATAGAGGTTTACAAAATTATGAGGGGCATGGATAGGCTAAATAGACAAAGTCTTTTCCCTGGGGTCGGGGAGTCCTGAACTAGAGGACATAGGTTTAGAATGAGAAGGGAAACATATAAAAGAGACCTAAGGTGCAACTTTTTCACACAGAGGGTGGTACGTGTATGGAATGAATTGCCAGAAAAAGTGGTGGAGGCTGGTACAATTGCAACATTTAAGAGACATTTTGATGGGTATATGAATAGGAAGGGTTTGGAGGGATATGGGCCGGGTGCTGGCAGGTGGGACTAGATTGGTTTGGGATATCTGGTTGGCATGGACGGGTTGGACCGAAAGGTCTGCTTCCACGCTGTACATCTCTATGACTCTATGTTCTCCCCTTCTCTTTAGGGGAACTAGTTCTTTCTATTATTGATGGCAGGGGAAGATAACCCATTATTTCATTGTTCAGTGTTGATGGTGAGTGTCAGATTAAGTGTCAGATTTGACAGATTAAGCTCAGAGATCTCTGCATGGAAATCAGGAATGAGAGTCCTGACATTGCCAGGGTTGGAGGGTTTGAGCTATAGGGAGAGGCTGAGCAGGCTGGGGCTGCTTTCTCTACAGCATGATGAGGGATGACCTTATGGAGGTTTATAAAATCATGATGGGTGTGGATAGGGTAAATAGACAAGGTCTTTTTCCTGGGGTGGGGGAGTCCAGGACTAGAGGGTGGTTTGGGGTGAGAGGGGAAAGATTTAAAATGGACCTAAGGGGCAACTTTTTCACACAGAGGGTGGTGCATCGAGACAGCCTTCAGGACCAAACACCCTAACTCTTGTTGGGAGTCAAATTAAACTCAAGGTTTTGACGAGGGGAAGTTGTCATGAAGTCAGGTTGCGTGTCTAATTAAGTGAGAGGGCTCTTGAAACCTAAAGACCATTGCAGCTGCAGTGAAGCAGAAGGCAGCAGTAACCAGGAGGTTTCTTCACTATGAAGGTGCTCTCTCACCAACTTCAAAAAGAAACCGTAGGAAAGCAGTTCAGTAATGACAGGACGTGCCATGCTCCATCCAGACAGCCATAGGTGGCTTGCTGGTTTGACAGGAGTGTGATAAGCACTCCTTTTCACTGAGTATCCATCTCTGGTAGGCTCTTCATGATCCATCAGGCCTGCCCGTCTTTGGGCCTCGGAATGGCATCGATCAAAATGGCCGACCTTGGCAACAGTGGCGGGAAACCAGCCAAGCCTCTTCATTTCTCTCTCCATTCCCTGCCATCGGCGAGGCCTGAATAAATAACCCATCTACTTTTATTCGGCATGAATCTGGCTGAGATTGCTGAACGCAGCTGGAAATAACTCACCCAGCTCTTCCAGTAAAGTTCAAAATGATGACAGAAAAGAACCAAGACTATTTGGATCAGTGTAAATTAAATTTGATTCTTCATGTAAATAGGGCATTCAAGTGTCCACCTGTCAAAGGCTGTCAGAACATTCTACCGCCTAAAGGAATCTGTCTACATTTGCTAGTCTATTGCAGGTACAATGTAACCAAAATAGCTACACTCAGGTGTGAAAGGCACTGATTGTTGCTAAAGTATAAACTGGTGCTGACAGGATTGCTACGGTGCAGTAAAATAATGCTGGTCACATATCAGCTTTAGTGACAACCCATGTCCAATCAAATTGGATTACATGATTGTGCATAGTAGCAAGTCATCTACTGATCCTTAGAGCGAAGATTACATTTTAATGTAGGACATTTGAAATTTTTTTTTCAAATTTAATTTATTTCTCTCCACACAGTCCACTCCTGAAACGTTAGTTGTAAATTTCCCCTCTCCTTTTGCAGGCTTTCTCCTGCTGCCTCATGTTATGGACTAAACCAGACCCCCTCAAAATAGTTTAAGAAGGTCGCCTAGACCCAAACGTTTCCTTAATTTTAAGGCAAATGTAAAGTGCTGTGTTCCAGATGCAATTCGACTGGTCAAACTGCTCGACGGTAAGCAAAACACAATTTATTCAGTTTCAGTTAAAATACAGCAAAATAAAGAAGGACTGAGAATAACTTAACTCTAGTGGAAAACATAACAAAATAATAGATGCTGTAACTACTACTAATTAACTGTTCATCCCATAAACTCCTTGGCAAAAGGGCAAATTCAGAAATCAGATTTTGTCTCACGCACAATCCAGCAGCCTAGGAGGTAAGGCCCAACTTTTGGCTGTAAGCCAAAAAAATAGCTTCCACTTCTTCAAGCCCAGAACAGCAACTGCTTAAAGAAAATAAAGCATGAGAAATGCTGGTCTGTGAGAGCCGGCCACACCCAGCCAGACTGCTTCTATTGTTGCAACTTTTAAGAAAACCTGCAAAGCCTCACACACTGTTTCCCACAGACTGCCCGACACATCTAGTTCAATCTCTCTCTTAAAAGAAATCAGGAGAAAATTCACCTCTTTAAAGTCACAGCTTGTCTCAATTATTCCTGCAGATATTGAAGTGTATTTGCAACACTCACGATTTACAAGGTTACAATATCACAGCTTTCCAGTCATTCTCTGATGCTATTGTACATTGCACAAAGCTGACGGACAACAATGACTCCATTATACAGAGAGAGGGACTGCAGACAAGGTGGGTATCTTCATGCTGGAACATCAGAAAGACGTGATGTCATGTAACTGTCTTAAAGCTACAAGCTTCTCTAATCTGGGATCTATGTCAAAAACAACACATTGTTCAAAATGTCATACTTTGTTGAAATGTTAAGGATGGCTGATATGGTTTTAGAAAGATTCTACTGTATTGTTAAGGCCCAGGATGTTGGCTGGGCCTCCTGGTCATTGGCCCTTCCTTTACCAACTCAATTTATAGCAGCTATTTGTGGGCCTATGCAAATTTGCTGCCCTGCATAGCAACAGTACTGCCATTCAAACATAATACATTTATTTCAAAGTACATGGGTGGTCACCTCATTTTATTTATGGAGGATTTCCAGTGCAATAAATGTTCAGTGCAGTTCCTCCCTTCACCATGAGTTCTCTTGTGCTGTCAAACTCAATGACTGCCCGCTGTACTTGACAACAATCATCAATTTATTCACTCTGACATTGAGCTTACTTCATTGTCACTTGCTTTCTTTCACTGCTCTGTGAAATTCAAATTACTGTGAGTTTGTTGGGGAGCCACAGACTTTTACTGCAGCAAAACTCAGTACCATCAGGAGCATGAGACGGAAAAGGGAGAGATACTGGAGAATAAACCATACGTAACCTAACTAGTGAAACGCAAGTGTTTCCACCTTCCAACACAGTTACGATATTGTGTATTTTTTTTTCATGTGTTACATTAGAACAATAGCAATCTCCTTAATAAAACAACAAAATACATTCCAAAATTACTCCTTTGGTATCCAGACAGTGGTCTGTCAGTCACTGTGATAATACGATAAAAACTAATAAAAGGCTGGGTTATGTATCTGAAAGAGTGGATTACAAGTCTACTATAATGTTCAGCTTTGCCTTTACAATGGTCACACTTGGCGTTGTCTGGTCAGTTCTGGTCAAAATCATGAGGGGTATAGACACAGTTAATGGGAGGTGCCTTTTTCCTCAGATGGGGGTTTCAGAGCTAGGGGGCATCATTTTAAGGTGAGAGGAGAGATTTAAAAAAGACAATGAGGGGCAAATTTTATTTTCACAGCGGGTGGTTTGCATGTGGAATGAACTTCCCGAGGAAGTGGTGGATGCAGCCACAATCACAACATTCAAAAGACATTTGGATAAGTACACGAATAGGAAAGATTTAGAGGGATATGGGCCAGGAAGAAGAGGTAGGAGGAGTTTAATTTGGGCTTATGTTCAGTTTGGAGTGGTTGGACCAAAATGTTTGTTTCTGTGCTGTATGACTCTATGGCTGTGACTTGTGTTTGAGAAATTGCAAACAAGAATGACAAAATCATATCCAGTGTAAAAGGTGGAGCCACTGAGCTACTGCATGTGAGATTAATCTCTGCCTTTGAGAAAGACGGTAAAGGAACAGGCCACATTGGTGGTGAGAAGGGCTCTGCCTGTGAGATTCTTTATGCACGCACGGACTCTCAGCCACACCGCACGCTGCCTTCGAAGGGGCTGCAGGGGGGATGAGACTGTCACACACTTCCTTCTGGAACGTGCCTATGCAGAAGAAGTCTGGAGACAAATGCAGTGGTGTTTGTCGAGGTTCGTCCCGAGCAGCGCCGTGACCCGGGACTCCGTGATCTACGATCTGTTCCCCGGGACGCACACCGAGACGAACATCAACTGTGCCTGGAGGATCATCAACTCGGTGAAGGACGCTCTCTGGGCGGTCCGAAACCTGTTGATCTTCCAGCTGAAGGAGTTGACCCCGACTGAGTGTTGCAGACCGGCACATTCCAAGGTCCAGGACTACGTGTAGAGGGACGCGCTGAAGCTTGGGGCAGCTGCTGACAAGGCGCAGTGGGGAAAGACCACCGTGTAACATCTGCCTGCCTAAAGAACAGGGGGCCCATGCAGTCATTTGGGGTCTGCTGACGCCTCAGCTAAAACATGTAATTGTACAGACCTGTAAATAGGAATGATTACTCTGTTTCAGTATGCAAAGAAATGGAATGTTTACATATGTATGGCATGTTCACTTGTGTAGATCATCAAAGTATTTTATGAATAAAGTAGACTTTTGAAATTAAAGAAAAGTAAAGAAAGAACCTGTATTCCCCTTGCACTGTTCACAACATAACCCCCCCCCCCCCCCCCCCCAAGCATTACACAGCTAATGAAGCTCTTCTGAAATAATGGGACGGCCAAATCATATACAGCAAGATCCCACAAGACAATAATGATCAGATCACCTATTTGTTAGTTGAGGGTAAATGTTCATCAGGATAGCAGGGAGAATTCCATTTCTACATTTTCATGCAGTATCAAGGAACCTTTTACATTCACACAAGAGGGCAGGTGGGACCTCAGAGCCTTATCTGAACCACAACACCTTTTTCAGGACTCAAACAATTGTGCCATGTGCCCAATTCTCTGGAGTGTGACTCTTCTGACAGAAAAGTAAGAGCATTTTCAGACTGATGCACAGTGGACACCAATGAGTTTATTTAACACACACCCAAGTTGTTCCCAGTACTCGCGAAGAGACTAAGGTAAGTTGTTGGAAGTTTGACTTTGTGAAAAATATATTTGAAACAAGTATATTAGGAACTCTCCAAAAGGTGAAAAGTGTAAAATATTCAACAGGAAGTAGGAAACTGGTGGTTGATGAGTTTTACTTATTATCCACCCTCACCAGGCTTCAGGGCTGGAAGTGAATAATTCAAGCTCCCTCCTTAGACTTGTGTGCATCTTGGTCTTCAATTGTTCTGTGTTTGATTACATGTGTCTGTTTATTATTGACACTCATTTTGCTTGATTGATCCAGTCTGGGTGTGGATTCTGAAATAAGTAAACAAAGCTGTATCTTGAAGCTTCAGTTATAAGCAGACATTTTGTGACGGTGGAGATATTGTAGAGCACTGATTAAAACTTGTGCACACAGGAATGAGTGTTATTGCTTCTTAGATCTAAGATACAAAATATAGGACATGTGTAACCCAGATAGAAATTCCATCTTAATGCTGAATGAAAGCTGTTGGTGGAGATACTGCGCCTCAGTTAAGATTTCTTTCACTCACCAGCATTTATTGTCTGTGCCTAATCACCTTTGAGAAGATGGTCAGCAACTGCATCCTTGAGCCATTGAAGTCCTGGTAGTTTAGGGTCACCCACAATGCTATTAGGAAGGGAGTGCCAGGATATTCTAGGGATAGTGAAGGACTGGTTCTATTTCAAAGCAAGGATGGTGAGTTACTTGTAAGGGACTTTGCAGGTGCTTGTGATGCCATATATCTGCAAGCCTTGTCCTTATACAGATCCTTAGAAAGTGGGTGACAGGTTTAGATAAAGGTTCTGGATCGGGACAGACTTGGCGGCTTAAGGGCCAGTTCCTGTGCTGTAATTTGTTTTGGTCTTTGTTTTAGCTGGTGGACATCATGAGTTTAGAAGGAGCTGCCAAAGCTGTGTTGGTGGATTGCTGCAGTGCATTCTGGATGAAATCTTACAGGTGGTGGATGTTCCCATTTATCTGCTGCCTTTGATCTTCGAGATGATAGAGGTAAAAGCTTTGTGAGCAAGTGGAACCTGAGGTCCTGAAATCACAAATCATTTATAGTCACTATTCAAACAATAGAACTGATATACTGACATAACCAGCATGGTGAGCCAATAGAGTGAGTAGGGATATTCATCCTGAGGTTAAAGTTGGATGCTACTTTTTTTCTCATAGTCTTTACTTCTCTCAAAGGTTCTACTCTCATAGAGTCATAGAGATGTACAGCATAGAAACAGAATCTGTTTCTCATGTTGCAGCCATTTCTTTTATCATATGGTTTGATGTCACACTGAGTTTAGATTCAAATTAACTGGGAGAGGCAAAGTCAAGAACTGTCTTCAGGCTTAGACTTTAAAGTAATACTATTTATTATACATTAAACATGGAATTCAAAGATATACCAGGCTCTGACTTGTCGCTACATTTGGTAAGGACTTGTCCATATTCTTCTTCTGTTCATGCCTATGTTGCAGTCTAGTCTAATGTTGACTTCCAGCCTATTCTAACTCCACCCACACAGTGATATTTAAGCTTAGTGATGTGCACCTTCATTATCACAAATTTGCTTCAGGGTCTTTGGGTCCTGATGAAACACCATTCCTCATGCAAGTGACTATTCCACACACGAGGTTAGAAAGTAGAATATCTGGTGGCCACATGGTCTCTCCAATTCCACCCTCAATCACGGTATTCACCAACCTTGTGTAATTCTTCTAGTCCTTTCATTTGTCCTTTCCCCCCAAGTTTCTCCTCTCTGTTTGACAATCCTCAAATGCCCTTGAAAATGTGATGAAGCTGCTCCTTGGCTTTTTTTTCAGAGAAGTCGTAAACAACGCAGACTCCGAAAAGTCAGGGCTTGAAGGGTTTTCCGGCCAATTTGATAATAACTAACAGATACTGTCTCCAGCAGAAGGCACTCAAGTCTTTTTTAAAACAAAACACTTGTACAATGAAAGGGGAAATGGCCAGTTCTCCCAGCTCAGCTTTTCTCTGGTTTGGTTTGGGCTTTAGCAGTAGTGTAGAAAAAGCTGCGGGACCCAAAGAAGCAGTTCCAGGCTGGTACTCTCTCTCCTGTAAGACTCCGTGTTTGATGTTACCTTTTGTGCCAAGGGATGGTTATGGGGCTTGTGGCAAGTATTTGGAACAGCATCATTAAGCTGGGATGATCTATTGGGTATTCAGAAAGGTTAAGTTATTCGGTATTCTGTTTTCTGTTGTTTGTGTTTCATTCAGTAATCCTGGAAATAAATTCTGTTTTGTTTAATACTAAGTAGTTTGACCAGCGGCATTTCTCTGGAATATCCACATTACACCTGCTTAAAACAACTAGCAATGTTAGGGTCTGGGCTACCATCTCAAAACATTTTGAGCACTCTGGCCTGGTCCATAACAGAACCAAGTGACTTGCTGGCTAGTGTACAATCTGGAGTCACATGTAAGACCAGAGTTCATCCCATTAAAGGCAGTAGTGAACCAGATGTGTTTTTTTTCCAATGATGGTTTGCCAGACCACCAAAGTAAGCTTGAGATTTATTCTCAGATTTAATAACAATCTAAATTTCATCAGCTGTTGTGACCCACATCCTAAGGGCTTCAGCCTGGACCTCTGTGTTACTAACCCAGTGACACCACCACACTGCTGACTCACCCTTTAACATCTTCAGAACTCAATCCACTCGCACCAAGTTAAAATCAGGCACATTGACTCATGTTGGGGTTTATACTGAGCAGGAGCCTCTGGTACATCAATTGTCATTCTGCATCTATCCAGCCAGCCCATGGTGTGAAGGTAGAACATGGCATCATCTACATAATTCTGTCTCTGACAACTTGCTTCAGTTCTTCAGTGGATCGTGGAGAGGTTTTTCTTGTCTGTTTTCAATGTCGATCTGTTTTTTTTTGTGGACCTCCCAAATATTACAATTTATACAAGGTCATTTTTCTCTCTGTATCCCTGCAAAGTTCACATTCTTATGTCGGAATATAAAGATTATTTTTTTCCATGGTTTTTGACCCCTGACATCAGTCATTCATTGTGCCATTACAGTGTGATGTCAGTCCCATTATTCTTCATTAGCAATGGGCCCCCTCACTTGACATCCATCGATTCAGCGGTAACACTTTCAAGATAAATGGGGGCATAGAAAAGTATGCTTTGAAAATAATTTATAACATTGCAGCTGGTTAAGGATGAATTGTAGTACAGGGTCATACAATGTTATATATCGCACGTTGTAATTTGGTTTTTTTTCAGATGGTGTGCAATTTGAGTTGAGCATGATTCATGGACATGCTTGGCTCCCGTTGTAAATTAACAGTGATCATTTGGTATTTGAGTGAATCAATCTATCTTATCAATAACATTTTGATCAGTGTTCCTGTTTTTGGCATTGTTCTCATTCCACTCAAGCTCCTTTCTACCAATATGCTTTTAAAGTGTCAGTTTGCCGCAGTTGGGGTGTGTTTTGTGTGTGTGTGTGTGTGTGTGTGTGTGTGTGTGTGTGTGTGTGTGTGTGTGTGTGTGTGTGTGTGTGTGTGTGTGTGTGTGTGTGTGTGTGTCTGTCTGTGTCTGTCTGGCCATGGGATCCTTTAATGCAGAGAGACAGTTATGCTGCAGCTACAGATAGTTGTGGCTGACCAAGAAGCTTTCTCCACTCTTACCACTTGCTGATTGGAAGGGTTTCCAGGTTGATGGATTGTCCATGTTATGAAAAACACTTTGTTCTCACATCTCCAAGGCTTTGGGGGGGGGGGGGGGGGGGGGGGTGTGGGGTGGGGGAAGTGTAGACCCCATGTTGGATTTGAGCAAGCAATCCAGATAGGGTCAAGAGAAATGTGCAGCGTTGCTTCGGGTTTATATTCTGGAAGCAGAAGCTTCAGCCTAACTGGTCTATATTCGCATTTATGGCCTCACAACCAAGATCATCTCATTCTACGTGCTCACTCCCGCACTCCCAATCCTTAAAGTTAGACATCATAAAAAGGACAGGCACAAGGAATTGAGAAGAAAGGTCTTTACTCAGAGACTGGTGACAATGTGAAACATCTGGTGAATAAGTGTTTAAGGAGCAGCTCAAGAAGTTGCCAGGGTTGGGACGTTTGAGCTACAGGGAGAGGCTGAATAAGCTGGGCTATTTTCCTGGAGCATCAGAATCTAAGGATTGACCTTCTAGAGGTTTATGAAATCATGAGGGGCATGGATAGGGTCAATAGCTAAGCTCTTTGTCCCAGAGTGGAGGAGTTTAAAACTAGAGGGCATAGGTTTAAGGTGATAGGTGAAAGATTTAAAAGGGACCGAAGGGACAGTTTTTTTTCTCAGAGAATGGTGCATGCATGGAATAAACTGCTAGAGAAAGTGGTGGATACTGGTGCAATTACAACATTTAAAAGGTATTTGGATGGATATATGAATTAGAGGGATATGGGCCAAATGCTGGTAAATGGGACTAGATTAATTTAGGATAAGTGGTTGGCATGGACGAGTTGGGCCGAAGGGTTTGTTTCCATACTGTACAACTCCATGACTCCATGGCATTCCACTATTCGTGAAGTACTTCAGAACTTACTAAGGATGTAATAAGGTACCACATAAACGCAAGTGTATTTTTTTCTCTTTCCTTCCTCATCCCTGAATCATCATTGCTCAATGTACAGTAATTGAGTGTTTAACTGCAGTTAGATTCTGGGTTTGAGCTAGGGGCTTTGCTTGTGTTCCTGTACATGTAGGAGCAGACTCAAATTAAGGCTGTTGGAGTTGGGGATAACTTTACCAATTGTCATGCCATACCATGAGTTCAGGTCCATGGCAGACTGAGAAAGAGGCAATACCAAGAACTGCCTAAAGGTCTAAACGTAAATGTAACACTTCATTATACATTTATATGAATTATTGTTGTACATGGTAACCATAGATATACCAGGCTCTGATTTTATTGTTGCATTAGATAAAGACTAAACACAGCCCGAATATATCAGTTTACATGCTCAACAAAGGCTCCACAGTAGTGGACACGGACACAGGGATTGCTGGGCGCATGAACTGATAAACTCGGGCTGTGGCTAAACCTGAGACAGTAAACATGTAGTATCTCTCACTTGTCGTCCTCCTTTAAGCAAAAAACAAAGACCGTGTGTGGAGGCTTGGTAAGGTAAGGTTCTTATTTGCTTTTTTTTCATTTATTCAATCTCTCTTGGCAATTTAGAGCAGATGAGATGGAGGTTAGGGCAGTTGCACGCTCCTCTTGCAGGATGTGGGAGGTGAGAGTCATCACCTGCTGACTTCCCTGCAAGAAGTGCACTCAACTCCAAATCCTCACAGACCACGTTAGGGAACTGGAGCTGGGACTGGATGAACTTTAGATCATTCGGAACACTGAGGAAGTGAGAGAGAGGAGTTATAGGGAGGTAGTGACACCTTAGTTACAGGATAAAGGTAGCCGGGTGATCGTCAGGAGAGGGAAAGGGAATAGGCAGTCAGTGCAGGGACCCCCTGTGGCCATTCCCCTAAATAATAAGTACATCGTTTTGGATAATGTTGTGGGGCAGGGAAGCAACCTACCAGTGGAAAGCCACAGCAGCCAGGTCTCTGGCACTGTGGCTCAGAAGGGAAAGGGGGAGAATAGGAGAGCGATAGTGAGAGGAGATTCAATATTGAGAGGAACAGGCAGGAGACTCTGTGTTCGCAAGCCACACCCCCGGATGATACGTTGTCTCCCAAGTGCCAGGGTCAGGGATTTCTTGGATTGAATCTACAGGATTCTTAATGGGGAGCGAGAGCATCTGTACCAATGGAAATGTTAGGGAAAGGGAGGAGGACCTGAAAAGAGAGTACAGGGAGTTAGGCTGTAAGCTAGAGGCAGAACAGGCAGAGTAGTAATATCAAGAATGCTACTGGTGCCACTGGCTAGTGAGGCTAGGAATAGGGAGCCAGTGCAGATGAACACTTGGCTGGAGGGTTGGTGTATGAGGAAGGACTTCAGATACGTGGATCAATGGGCTACCTTCTGGGGAAGGATGGGTTGCACCTCAGCTGGAGGGGCATAAGTATTCTGGGAAGGAGGTTTGCTAGAGCTCTTAGGGAGGGTTGAAACAAGATTGGCGCAGGATGGGAACTGGTGCTACAGATCAAATGGTGGAGCTAGACTCAGTGAGCAGAGAGTCTTTGAGGAGAGATAGACACTTGATAGGGCAAAGGTGTAGCCAGTGTGATGGATTGAAGTGTGTCTGTTTTAATGCCAGAATGATCAGGAATAAGAGTGACGAACTCAGAGCATGGATCAGTATTTGGAGCTATGATGTTGTGGTCAATACAGAGACTTGGATATCACAGGGGCAAGATGTTCCAAGGTTTAGATGTTTCAAAAGGAATAATGGGTAATGGGGTTGGGTGGGGGTGAGGTAAAAGGGGTGGAGGAGTGGCATTGCTAATCAGGGATAGTATCACTTTATTGGGAGTATTTTTTTACAGCTTCCCTGCCCCCGTGCCCCCTTTCCAATAGCAACAGAAACATGAAGGAGCAGATTGGGAGGCATACCTTGGAAAGATGCACAAGTTGGGTTGTTGTCATGGGTGACTTTAACTTCTCTAATATCGTTTGGAACCTACTTAGTTTAAATAGTTTGGATGGAGCAGTTTTTATCAAGTGTATCCAGAAAGGGTTCCTGACACAATATGTAGACAGGCCAACTAGAGGGGAGGCCATATTGGATTTGGTGCTTGCCACCGAACCATGCCAGGTGTCAGATCTCCTGCTGGAAGAGCATTAGAACATAGAACATATAAAATAGAACAGTACAGCACAATACAGACCCTTTAGCCCTTGATTTTGTGTTGGCCTTTTCTCCTCCTCTAAGATCAAACTAACCAACCTACTCTTCATTATATTGTCTTCCATGTGCCTATCCAGGAGTTGCTTAAACCTCCCTAATGTATCCTACTCTACTATCACTGCTGGCAATGCATCCATGCACCCACCACTCTCTGTATAAAGAATCTACCTCTGACATCTCCCTTAAACCTTCCTCCAATCACTTTAAAATTATGCTCCCTCACGATAGACATTTCTGCCATGGGAAAAAAAAAATCTCTGGCCATCCACTCTATCTATACCTCTGAACATCTTGTACACCTTTATCCAGTCACCTCTCATCCAACCTCGCTCTAATGAGAAAACCCTAGCTCCCTCAACCTTTCTTCATAAGACATGCCCTCCAATCCAGACAGCATCCTGTTAAATCTCCTCTGCATCCTCTCAAAAGCTTCCACATCTTTCCAATAAGGAGGTGACCAGAACTGAACACAATATTGCAAATGTGGTCTAACCAGAGCTCTATAGTGACACTTAAACTCAATTCCTCTGCTAATGAAAGCCAACACACCACACACTTTCTTAATAACCTTATCAACCTGGGTGGCAACTTTGAGGGATCTATGGACATAGAGCCCAAGATCCCTCTGTTCCTCCACACTGCCTAGAATCCTACCTTTAACCCTGTGTTCTATATTCAAATTTGACCTTTCAAAGTGAATGACTTCACTCTTTTCCAAGTTGAACTCCATCCGCCACTTATCAACCCAGTTCTGCATCCTGTCAATGAGCTGTTGCAACCTACAACACTATTCACAACTCCACCAACCTTCACGTCATTGGCAAATGTACTAACCCACCCTTTCACTTCCTCAACCAAGTCATTTATAAAAATCATAAGGAGCAGAGGTTCCAGAACCAATCCCTGCGGAACACCACTGGTTACCAAGCTCCAGGCTGAATACTTTCCATCTTTTGCCACCCTCTGTCTTCTACAGGCCAGCCAATTCTGTATCCAGACAGACAGGTTTCCCTGTATCCAATGCCTCCTTACTTTCTGAATGAGCCTACTATGGGGAACCTTATCAAACACCTTGCTAAAATCCATGTACACCACATCCAATGCTCAACCTTCATCAACGTGTTTTGTCACATCCTCAAAGAATTCAACAAGGTTTGTGAGGCATGACCTGCCCCTCACAAAGCCATGCTGACGATCTCTAATCAAACTATGATTCTCCAAATGATCATAAATCCTGTCTCTCAGAATCCTTTTTGCCCATCACTGACGTAAGTCGAGAGTGTGGTGCTAGAAAAGCACAGCAGGTCAGGCAGCATTGCAGGAGCAGGAGAATTCTTATGGCCTTCATCAGGAAGCTATTGACATAAGACTGACTGGTCTGTAATTCCCAGGGTTATTCTTAGTCTCATCCTTGAACAAGGGAGTAACATTTGCCACCCTCCAATCATCTAGCACTGTTCCAGTGGACAGTGAGGACGCAAAGATCATTGCCAAAGGTGCAACAATCTCTTCCCTCAGTTCCTGTGGTAACCTAGGATATATCACGTCTGGCCCGGGGGTCTTATCTATCTTTAAGTTTTTCAAAATTGCCAGCGTGTCCTCCTTCCCAACATCATCCTGTTCGAACATATCAATGTGTTTCACACTGTCCTCAGAAACATCAAGATCCCTCTCAGTAGTGAATACTGAAGCAAGGTATTCATTAAATACCTCCCCTATTTCTTGGGACTCCAGGAGGAAGCTCCCTCTACTATCCCTGACTGGCCCTACCCTCACTCTGGCCGTGTTCCTGTTCCTCACATAAGTTTAGAACACCTTAGGATTTTTCCTTAATCCTACCCGCTAAAGTTTTCTCAGCCTCCCTTCTCGCTCTCTTCAGTCCATTCTTTCATTCCTTCCTGGCTACCTCTAAAGCCCTATCTAATCATTGCCTCCTCAACCTTAAGTAAGCTTCCTTCTTCCTCTTGACTAGATTTTTGACATCTCTTGTCACCCAAGATTCTTTCAACCATCATCCCTTCCTTGCCTCAGTGGGACAAATCTGTCCAGCACTATCAGCAGGTGCTCCCTAAACAACCTCCACGTTTCTGTTATGCATTTTCCTGAGAACACCTGTTCCCAAGTTAGGTGTCCCATTTCCTGCCTAGTAGCATTATAATTCCCCCTCCCCCAATTAAATACTTTCCCATACTGTCTGCTCCTCATGAGGAGAGTATTCATGTGGAAAGCCCAACATGGAGCTTCTGCAGGCCAGTGGCTTAAGAAAGGACTGTAATATTGAACTTTAACTTTACTTTTTCATTGTTTTACTTTATACTAGATAGAATTGTAGACTTGAACTTTTTAACTTAGTTCTTTAGTTGTCTATTTTTGTGCCTCAGATCTTGTGCTTAGGTACCTTTGTGGGCTGCACGGTGGCTCAGTGGTTAGCACTGCTGCCTCACAGCACCAGAGTCCCAGGTTCGATTCCAGCCTTGGGTGACTGTTTGTGTGAAGTTTGCACATTCTTCCTATGTCTGCGTGGGTTTCCTCCGGGTGCTCCAGTTTCCTCCCACAGTCCGAAGATGTATGGGTCAGGTAGACTTGGCCATGCTAAATTGCCCATAGTGTTAGGTGCATTAGTCAGAAGGAAATGGGTCTGGGTGGGTTACTCTTCGGAGGGTCGGTGTGGACTTGTTGGGCTGAAGGGCCTGTCTCCACACTGTAGGGAATCTAATCTATCTAATCAAAAAGTACTTCATCCTCACATACCCAGGAATGGCAACAGCATGTGCAATGTAATTTATCCAAGCTACCATCCGACAGGCAGAATCGTTGCCAGGACCTGTCAAAAGATGGTGTGGTTCATTGCCGAGGAGCCAATTTTCCACATAATTGACGTCCATCTACATCTACTTTCCAACTGGAGGTGTTAGGCAGGAGTCAACAAGTCATAGAGATATACAGCACGGGAACAGAGTCAGATGGCAAGCTGTCATTCCTCCCATCATGACTCTGAGTGACCAGGGAAAAGGAAGCTGGTGTCTTCCTGCTCTGTATGACTCATTGCTACAACTGGGCCAACGATGAGGCAGAAGCAAAATAAATGAACTCATTGAATCAGAGAATGTCAAAGCACTGGAACTGTTCAGTCCCCTCATCAGATCTGAGCTGAGGTGTTGGCAATAACATGAAGGGAAGCTGACATGGGACTGAATTTTCATTTTGTGTGATGGCATGGAGTGCAGAAAACTGAAGATAGGACTGTTCCCAGATCCTAAAAACACCCCTTCGGATAGGGCATAGTCAACTAGTCACTGGAATTACAAATCAGGGCATCCCTTTAATTGGCCTGCAGGCACTTTGTCCATTCATTTAACGGCTTTCCTTCTCTCCTCACTTGCTTTCTTTAGGTCATTCTTCACACTTGAACAAGCTTTAGGCCAACTGAAGCTTTTTTAAATTCATCCTTGGGATAAGGGCGTTAGTGTAGGCCACCTTTTAGAGTCCTCCTCCGATTATCCTTGAGAAGATTATTATGAACAGCCATCTTGAATCACCACAGTTTTTGTGTTGTCAATACACCCAGAGTGCTTTTAGGGAGCGAGTTCCAGGCTCGCGACAGAAAAAGATTGAGTTCGATGTCAGGATGGTGTGTGACTGAGAGGGGAATTTTACATGGCGATGTTCCCTCTGTTCACCATCCGAAGTGGTAGAGGTCACGGATTTGGAAGATTCAGTCTGAAGAAACTTGCTGAGTTGTTGCAGTACATCTTTGAAATATGCAACGGGAGTTGTGAGATTTATGTATTTTATGAGTTTGGATTTTGGATTAGTGGCATATGGATTTTGATCGGTGTGTGTGATGGAATTTAAGGATTAGCACTTAAGTTGTTCCCTTTTTTTGTAACCAGTACGAGGGAGAGCATTCCTGGAGTACTAAAAGGAATTTACTTGCATTATGAGAGTTTTACAAATGGACAGGGTAAACATTTAAACATTGAAGTGTGTTAGTTTGCTTTGAGATAGAAGAATCAGGTTTTTTTCTTGCCTTGGGAAGGTTTTGGTTTCAGTTCATAGATGGTTTTGTTGAAACTAGGTATTTGATGCAGTTCCTCATGAAGAAAGGAGATAGTGCAGAATAGTTAGGAAATAGGTCATCTCAATATAAAGGCTTCAGTTTGTAAATTCCAGACCAGAAATGTTTGGGAAGAGCTCTGAATGGGGTTATTCGAAGCTGAGAAAATTTAAGCTCAGTTTTGTGAATATTCAAAGAAGAGGCTGTCAGGCTGTCAAGACCAGAAATGGAAAGAAATAGTTAAGTGTGATAAAGAAGGGAATTTTCTCAAGTGTTTGAGTGATGTAAGGATGCTTTTGGGGAGATGGATTATTGTATTTTTATTGCATGTTTTGAAATCTTTCAAATAGTATTACATGTAAATAGTTCTAAAGTTTTATCATTTGTTTTGCTAAATAATCTACTGTTTTATTAAGACCAAATCTGTGTACTTGTGGTTTGGTGAAAAAAAACCTTGGTAAATAGAAAGAAAGCAAAATATGATCTACAAAGCCAGATTTCAGTCTGGGATCTGACTTGTCCAGCATCAGCTGAGATCATAGGAGATGGTACATACTGCTGCCATTTTGCATTGACACCTCATCTAACACCTTCATTGCCAATCACATGTACAATGCTTGGATGATGTTGAGCCTCCTGAGTATTTTTGGAACTCCAGTTACTCATGGAAGTGCAAAGTATTCCATTACATTTTTGACCTATACTTTGTGGATGGGGGTTAGACTTTAGGGAGTCCTGAGGTGAGATTCTTACTGAAGAGCTCCCAACCTTTGACATGCCCTTATTGCCATAGTATTTATATGGCTGGTCCTGTTCAAATTCTGATCAGTTGTAAACCTCAGGATGTTGATAGTGTTCATTAATTGCAGTGTTTAAGGTTTACTGTTTAAGGAGTGATGGTTGGATTTTATCCTGTCGGAGATGGTCATTGCCTGGCACTGTGTGGCAAAATTGTCATTTGCCACTTGATAGTCCAAACTTGAAAGATGCCCAGATGCCCTTGCTGCATTTGCTTCAGTATCTGAGGAGTTGTAAATGGTGCTGAACATTGTGCAATTATCGATGAACATCCCACACCTGACCTTACGATTGAGAGAAGGTCATTGATGAAGGACCTGAAGATGGTTGGGCCCAGAACATTGTCATGAGGAACCTCAGTAACTGTATTCTGGAGTTGACATAATTGACTTCCAATAGCCATAACCATCTTCCTTTACAATAGGTATGACTCTAGCCAGTGGAGAGTTTCCCCTGATTTCCATTGACTCTATTTTTGGTGATGCCATACTCTGTTAAATGCTGTCATGATGTTAAGTTCAGACCAGCCTTCCATTAGTGAACCAGATAGTTTTTCGTGACTATTGCCATTAGATTTTGTTTTGATTCCAGATCTTTTAATTGAATTCAAATTTCGCCATTTTATCATTCCACGCCCACAGACCATTAGGTGTTCCAGAGTCACTAGACTCAAAGCGTTAACTCAGTTTGCTCTTCCCACATGCTGCCAGACCTACTGAGTTTTTGTAGTAATTTCTGATTTTGTTCAGACAGAACATTATCCAGGCTCTGTGGATTATCAATGTAGTGACAATACCGCTAGGCCACAGTGTTCCCTAATATATCCTCATGTGGCTTGGGGTATTTTTCTGATGATGATGAAGGGCTTATGCCCGAAATGTCGGTTCTCCGGCTCCTTGGATGCTGTCTGACCTGCTGTGCTTTTCCAGCACCATACTCTCAACTCAGGCGGTGGATAGCCTTTGGGGTATCATTAATTTTACAAAGGTCCTCTGAAGCAGCTTCTTGCTTGAAAGGCACTATAAAAATGCAAGTTGTTGTTTTAAAATCCTTTTGATAACAGGATGCACAAGGCAATGCACAGGCATTCCAACTGTGTCCTAGTTTGGGTTCACTGCATGATTCATACTTGACAAAGAGGGAAAGCAGTTGATGTTTCTGGACCATGTGAGCAGTTAGTCCACCGTGTTCCTTTCTGTAGTGGAATTGGTGATTATGTCAATCGAAACATGTCAGTATTTGTCTTTTGGTACAATCCTTGCACTTTACATGTATCTGTGACCTTTATATTACCCAAGTTGAGTGAGAGTTGCATCCCCAAGCCAGAAAATGTCAGAGCACTTTTAGTGAAATAAGGAAAGTGTGCGGCTAATTGATTCCAAATGGCAGCATTCAAAATCTCTTCATTTTTCTCTTGTTTATACAGCTTTACTGGCCTACGATGGAAGCCGTGGCTTAAGACGGACTTTAATCACTTTGAAAACAGTTTAGTCAGTGCAAAAAAATAGTTTCCAAAATGCTGGTGAAGAGTTGTCAGGCACTGTTATTGTTTTCATTGCTTTTACAGGATTTGTGCTGTTCTCAGGTCAGCTGACATAACAGAAAACATCCCTCTCCTTGTCACATGATGTTTGATAGCCACAGGACATAATTCACCATGACAACCGTTTTTAAGGTTTCCTGATGATATTGATGAATTTCAAAATTGCTGCAATAAATTTTCACAAGTGCTTGGCAAAACCTCCCCTTCAGCACTAGGGGAAAAGGGCTACTCAAGACTAAGTCATGGATATATTTTATTTAATATGAACTTTCTCTTGATATTTTTCCCTCTGAGGTTTCCTACTGAATCCTCTCACATTCTCTTTTGTTTTTGTCTTACAGCCTGTCATTCTCCGAGGCTCTTTCCTCACGCTGGGATGCAGTGCCAACACCTTTGCCTCCTCTGCCCCATTCTGCCTCAGGGACCTGAGCCAATTGGCACATTTCTTAGAAACTTGTTTATTACTGGACTGTTGCTGCTGCAGCAGTGCCCAGTATTGGCCTTGCATTACCCCCTCTCTGAGAAGGAACAATGAGAGAGTGACCCCAAACAGGATTCCAATCTCCCTTTGCCCCTGCTCTGATTCTTGAGCCCCTAATTCTTGCCTGTTTGACCTGCTTGATATTGCCAAAGACGGGCAAATACACTTGAAGATCCTCTTGAACTCTGGTCAATACATGAAGCACTGAGCCACCCATCCCAGCTCTTTATCCCTCATTAGTTGTAATTACTGATGATGACCAACTTTGGAATAAATCAAAGATATCACAAATCCATCGCATATTTTACTGACAGGAGTTCAGACCCAAAGATAACCCTCCTCTGTTTCTTGATTAAAATTCTGTGGTTCTTAAGGTTTCAACAGGATTTGATTATTTCACCATGGCACTTATGATAAAAATTCACTTAGTTCTAGTACTAGGAGACTGCCTGAAGACTTGCCTGAGAGAATGTGGTATATTCAAGGAACTCGCCACACAGATGGGCATTACCTCATCTGTTGGCTGTTGCCTATTGGGGAATCATGTGCACTGGCATATGGGCCCAGTTACCTCTCAGTAGTCATCATCAGAAAAGCAGCTTTAAGGAGTTTCCAGAAAACAAACAAACAGGCAGGAGGGAGGGAGTGTGAACAAAGTGAAATTGTAGTTGCATTCTTCCTAAGGTCATTTCTGAATTCAAGGCAGAATACAATGAAAACTGGTATCATTAAAAACCAGCCTTAAGGTGCTGGAATTTCAGAATAGTCCAACTAGTGCATAGATGTCCTGAAGGGAAGGGACATTTGGGATTCTTATCTGGAGTGGCCACACGTAACTCCAGGCAGCAAGGTGCTTTCACTGCCTTTCAGAAGGACTTGGTTAGAGATAAAAACAAACTGCAGATGCTGGAAGAAGGGTTACACCCAAAATGTCAACTTCTCTGCCTCCTGATGCTGCCTGGCTTGCTGTGTTCTTCCAGCCTCCTGCCTGTCTATTTTAGGAGGGACTTGGCAAGCCGCAGAGTTGTAACAATCAGATGTTCAAGGTCACCACCATCTGAGGTAAAGCAGCGATGGGTTAAAAAGACAGTCACTAATGCCTGACACCCTGAATAAATATGACAAAATAGTCTTCCCACAGGAGGTGGTGACAGCTTTAATAATGCTGAGATACTTCAGAGTAACCTGTCCCATTTTGCTTCCTTTCACCCAGCCCTGTCCACACTGTAGGATTGTTCCTGTTGGACACATGGCACAATGGCAGGAAAATACCTGGGCTTGAGTACGAGCTGGGCTCAATTATGATGGCCTCTGTAAAAGAATGGCCATTCCTTAATGGGCTCACCCATTACAGGTGGACTGTTGTTAACCTCGAAACTGAACTCAGCACCATCTAGGAAAGATAGAATAAAGCAGGGCAACGAACTGGCAAAGATAAAAGGTCCTGCACTTAAGAGACTCTCAATGAGATAGCTCCCATGTGGACAGTACCTCAGCAAATGAAACAATGACACCTCCTCAAAACCCATCTCAAACCCATTCAAGGCTGTCCACTCCTCATTACAGTTATTGATGTCCGAACCAGGTTCAAGAACAACGTGTTCCCCTTTGCTATTAGACTTCCGAACGGATCTCACAAATTTCAAATCTAATGTTGGTCTTGCTTTTTGTGCACCTTCTTTGTTGCTCTAAGTTTGTATTCCTCGCTCTGTTCAATCACCCTCTGATCTTTGTATGTTTTGAACTGCCAGTACTGCACATAGAACAAAACTTTTCACTGTTTGTGGGCGCACGGTGGCACAGTGGTTAGCACTGCTGTCTCACAGCGCCTGAGACCTGGGTTCAATTCCCGACTCAGGCGACTGACTGTGTGGAGTTTGCACGTTCTTCCCGTGTCTGCGCGGGTTTCCTCCGAGGGCTCCGGTTTCCTCCCACAGTCCAAGGATGTGCGGGTCAGGTGAATTGGCCATGCTAAATTGCCCGTAGTGTTAGGTAAGGGATAAATGGAAGGGTGAGGGTGCGTTGCGCTTCGGGTCGGTGTGAACTTGTTGGGCCGAAGGGCCTGTTTCCACACTGTATGTAATCTAAATGTGACAACAATAAATCAAAAAGCCTATTGGGCCAAACTTTCCGAGGGGTAGCTATCCTTTTTGAGTTGTGCTGTGCTCTCCTGTATTTTTACGGAAAGGTCAGAGGTCTCCAACTCCAGGCAGGAATCCTGAATCCAACCTCTTCAATAAAGCAGGGTGCTCTTCTGTTGAAGATGGCAGCGTGAGATTGAAAACAATGGAGATTGAGCCGGAGACTGGCCTCTGCACACTTCTTACTTCCCAGCTGCTGAATTCTGCTGAGTCTTCAATCAGTAATCCACAGCTTTGGAATAGGTTTGATGCTATAAACTGGCTATAGATGACTGACAACTCCAGGGAACTCATGTACATCCAGGCCCATTCATTTTATAAATGTTCATTCAGTTAATGTGGTTAAAAAAAGTCATTTGAATGAGATGGAGATCAAACCGTGTAAAGTTAATCTCAGCCACTGAAATGAAACAGATCTTTTAATATTTAATTAAAATTTAAGTTGTTTAGACTTGCACACCGTCTTTTGCAGCCCAATTTTCAATTTGATTCTTTTCCTTTACTAATCCAAACTTGCCAGAAAATTCAGCTGTAAACGTTTGACTCTTTGATTTTGTTCATTCCTACTTTGAAGTTGGTGAGCTGGTCAGGATCGAGCCGGTCAGGATCGAACCGGTCAGGATCGAGCCGGTCAGGATTGAGCTGGTTTTGAAAGCTGGGAGCTGGGCTAAGGCTGAATCTGCAGCCTGTCCCATCCAGTCCCATTTACCAAATTGTCCAATGGTTAGAGCACTGTGGGAAGATGGTCCATCAAGCCAGTGTTGGATTTCTGAGCCTTTCTCCTACCTCCCCTATCCCCAAGCCCCTACAACTCAGCAAATTTTCCTCTCTTTGGGTAATTATCCAATTGGCTTCTAAAGAGATGATTGAACCAGTCACCACTCATCTTGGAGGCAATGAATTCTCTCACAATATTCTCAGTTGCCTAGGGAACTGTGGCATCCTGGGAGAGGAGAGAAACCTGTTTGTACCTGTAAATGACCCCCCATAGACATTTCACTGTATTCATTTGAATACGTGTGACAATGAAGCTAATTCTAATTCTAAGCTTCGCAGCCAATTTGGAGAAAAAGCTCTGGAACATTCTTTTTGAGTTCCTGTGTGCAATCAAAACTAATCCCACACAGCGCATTGATCATCTCTTTATATAACTTGATATGGTATTGATCATAGTTCTATCTTTTACATTCTTTCACTGACTTAACAAAAGACTGATGATAAATCCATAGATTTCTTGATCGTTGCTAAAATTTATAGCATATTTTCTTCCCCACATTCATTAACATGGAGAAAAGTAGGGTGTTGCATGGATGTGGTGATGGGAAAGTTTTCCTTTTCAATTCTACTTCCATGAGGAGGAAGATGGGGCAGACCTGTCACTCCACACCACTATCTAAGAGGGATCAACATCCATCCATATAGAGGATGTCCCATTGGATTAGTTTAATCACCTCCACCTCCTCAACACTCAGACATTAATGTCAAAGAATGGACAGCTGGCTGTGCAAAGATTGGACATCTTGTATTATGTCTCAATTCAATCTTTGACGCATTTTCACACTTCAACTCTCAAGCTGAATGCAGTGACATCTCCTGAGCATCCAGTGAGTTAGCTCATCTGCACTGCTTCATGGGCTAAAGGGGTCCCTTTTATGAATAAAAGCTGTCTGGCCGCTAGTTTAACTTAATTTCTTAGAAATAGGAAAAGAAGATGAATTCGTTCCAAGAGAGAATCACCTGGATAGGCAAGGCTTGCATCTACTGGAATTTAGGAGAGGAAGGGTGACTTGTTTGAAACATACAAGATCCTGAGGGGTCTTGAAAGGGTGAAAATGGGGAGTCTCTTGTGGGAGACTCTTGGAACCAAAGCTTGCTGTTTACAAATAATGGGACACCCACTTAAGACAGAGTTAAGGAGATTTATTTTTTCTCATAAAGCGTTATGTGATTTTGGAACACTTTTTAAAGAGGCATGGAAGTGGAGCCTTTGAATATTTCTAAGTCAGAGGTCAATAGATTCTCGATAAGCAAGGCAGTGAAAGGCTGTTTGGGTAAGCAGGAATGGGGGGTAATCACGTTATTGAATGGTGGAACCGGTTCCAGAGGCGGAATGGCCTACTGCTGGTACTATTTTGAAAGTTTCTATAGTGATGCCGATATAAAAGCTTCTTTCCATCATCAGATTCATGTAACACCCCATTTTTTGTGTTGTGATCTCCCATGTCAAAGTGAAAGAGGGATTATGTCCAATGCTATATTGACTCAGCTACCTTTTGGTCATCCAAATTGGTGTCTGAATCAACTTACTGGCTGAAAATACTTGCTCAGGAAAATCTTTTACTTCTAACTTCAGAGAACGCACAAGAGCAGGCTTTTGTCCCCTACAATTGGCTTAAACCTTTCACTTACTAAGGCTCTTCCTTCCCCCAACAATCTAAGGTATTCAACAGCTGAACAGAAAACAGTCAGACATTTTTCCTTCTACTTGGGTTATTCAGAACTCTTGTATGCTAGGTTACATTAAAACAGTGGGCACTGTGTGATTCTTAAACCTAGCTGTAAATGTAAGAAATTAAATGGAATATAAGTGGTACTTTAGCTCAATGGTTAGCACTGCTATCTCTCAGTGCCAGGGACCCAGGTTTGATTCTAGCCTCCGACAACTGACTGTGTGGAGTTTGCACATTCTACCCGTGTCAGCATGGGTTTGCACATTCTCTCCGTGGGTTTCCTTCGGGTGCTCCGGTTTCCTCCCACAATCCAAAGATGTGCAGGTTAGGTGAATTGACCAAGGGAAATTGCCCAAAGTGTTCAGGGATTATAGGTTAGTTGCATTAGTCAGGGATAAATGTAGAGTAATAGGGTAGGGGAATGGGTCTGGGAGGATTACTCTTCAGAGGGTCAATGTGGACCATTTGAGCCAAATGGCCTATTTCCACACTGTGGCATTCTATGGTTAGACAAGAAATGGCCTCTTGCACTGACAGTTGTCCCACTGCAGATTGAGGATGTGCCAAATATCATAACATGCCTGAAAAGGTTGATTAAAAGTATCTATAAGAGTAGAATTGAGCTCCAATTATATATATCCAATTGTCTCTCTCTCTCTCTCTCTCTCTCATGGAATATGATGAAAATGCCTGTAGACCTTAGTGAACTATGATTAATTACTTACAAGAGATATATTAACTTACGGTCACGTCGATGGAAAAATGGCTCTTTCTGCAAATCAAAGGCCTTCAATCTATGCTACATGCAACTTTTTGATAATGTCTTCTTGGTGACAGTCTGTTAGCACTTCCAACAAACTGGAAGCAAAATTCATTATTTTAATGACTGGGCAGTCATTTTTTAAAAAAAATCTTTTTCGTTTAGATTTTCACTGATGCTCCCCCACCTTTCAATAAAGAATGTGCCATATTTTTCAAATGAATACCCTCAGTCAGGGTATTCTATCAGGCATTTCCAGGCTACACAAACCCCCAAAGGCCCCCAATTATTCAAAAGTATCAATTCTAATATCCAGGTCCTCCTGTACAGCCTTAGGAGAAATCCAGAGGGAGAGGAGAGAGTCTAATCACCTCATGTTTATGTACAAAGAACATTCTGGGGGTTTAACCACCAAATGACATCTACCATAGGAATGCTCCATGATACCAACTGTTGCTTGACTTAAACACTCTTCCTTAAAGAGGCAATGAGAGGGCAAAATATTGTTTCTGTTCATAGGATGTGGACATGGCTGGCTTGGCCAGCATTTATTGCTCATCCCTATTTGCCCAGGAGAGGGTGGTGCTGAGCTGCCTTGTTGAACTGTTGTAACCCTTATAGTGTAGTTACGGCCACTGCGCTGAAGAGAGGGAGGTTAGCAACAAATTGTGGAAACACTTGCTCGGAGGCAGGATTTAATTGGGACTGTGTAAGGCAGCCTCTTTAATTCATTTGATGCATGGCATACACCTAATTGGGAAGCTCTGGATGGAAAACTGTTGATCACCCTTTACCTTGAATGACTGCATAGTCTCAACTTGTATTTTCAGTCGTATGAATGTGTCTACACAGCACAATCCATTCAGCCATGCAGGCTGGACTAACACAAGTCTCATTGGCAAGATAACAAAATAATCAGAAACTTGGACAACAATTAATAACAGTGCAAACCAGATGTTTATCCGCACAGTTACTTAAACAGCCGAGAATTTGTTTGAATGCCTCTATTTTGAGAGGCCTATGTTTTATTCCACTGGCTTGCTGATATGTTAACCAAGGGCAATGTTGGAGGATATATACTGCCTAACCTTGTGATTATGGAGCTTTCAAGTTATTTCTGTCTTTGAGCTTGGAGCTCCTAGTTTTCAGACAGTTGAAAGGTTACATCATACTGTAAACTTTTGCTATAAATTCTAATTCTTACAATCTTATACTCCACAACCACCTGATGAAGGAGCAGCACACTGAAAGCTAGTGCTTCCAAATGAACCTGTTGGACTATAACTTGGTGATGTGTGATTTTTCACTTTGTACACCTTCCAGTCCAACCCCGGCATCTCCAATTCAGATAGTTGGGATGTGAAGTCCCTTGGAAAACATATACTTGAGGCAGGTTTTGCCAGGTCCCAGTTTAGCTCAGGTACTCCATCTGGGAATCCCATTGGAGACCGATCTTCGATGTTCAGAAGTTCAGGTATCCGATTGTGGAAAGTTACTGAATGGCTTCAGCGTCTTGGTCAGGGCTTTCCTTCCCTTGTGTGTAACGGACCACAATTAAATTGTTCTCTCACTCCGTAGGGGAGAGGGGCAATGAGAAAATCTCAGAGGTAAGGGTTTGACACAGCAATGACTGTAAATTTCATAAAGAAACCAATTCCAAATTGGTTACTTAAATGAATAATGAATAATAATGACTCTTTGAAATTACCAAGCAATTGGGATCACTCATAAAGGTCTTTCCCTATCGTTTTGCTCCAGATGCAGAGGGAGGGATAGACTAGGCTCCAGGTCCTGCTCATTAACGAGGAGGCAGAGAGGTGGGACAGAGCTAAAGCTTTGGGTATAACTACATTGACGTTGTCTGTGCTTCTAGTACCACACACTCCAAACTGTCCTCAGCTGTCCATCGCCTTTCGACCTGGGGTCTCCTCTCTCAGTCTGCTTTAGGGCAGAGACAGGAGGAAGAAGGGAAAGATGTGTGTCACTCACAGGGTTGGCACACACTGTCTTTCACAAACGTACTCCCTCCCTATCCCATTCGTATTCTCACGTTCCATCATTCCTTTCCAACCACATATTGCTCTCCTCCCTCACACTCTCCCTTGTCCTTTCCTCATACAATCTCTCCCTCCCTCGCACACTTCTCCCTCCCTCACACACTCTCTCCCTCCCTCACACACTCTCTCCCTCCCTCAACCATTCTCTCCCTCCCTCATACACTCTCTCCCTCCCTTACACACTCTCTCCCTCCCTCAACCATTCTCTCCCTCCCTCATACACTCTCTCCCTCCCTCACACACTCTCTCCCTCCCTCACACACTTCTCCTTCCCTGACACTCTCTTTCCCTTCCTCACACACTCTCTCCCTCCCTCACACACTCTCTCCCTCCCTCAACCATTCTCTCCCTCCCTCACACACTCTCTCCCTCCATCACACACTTCGTCTTCCCTGACACTCTTTCTCCCTCCCTCACACTCTCTCTCCCTCCCTCACAAACTCTCTCCCTCCCTCAACCAATCTCTCCCTCCCTCACACACTTTGCCTTCCCTGACACTATCTCTCCCTCCCTCACACTCTCTCTTCCTCCCTCACTCTCTCCCTCCCTCACGCACTTCTCCTTTCCTGACACTCTCTCTCCCTCCCTCACACACTCTCTCCTTCCCTCACACATGTCTCCTTCCCTGACACTCTCTCTCCCTTCCTCACACTCTCTCCCTCCCTCAACCATTCTCTCCCTGCCTCACACACTCTCTCCCTCCCTCACACACTTCACCTTCCCTGACACTCTCTCTCCCTCCCTCACACTCTCTCCCTCCCTCACACACTTCTCCTTCCCTGACACTCTCTCTCCCTCCCTCACACACTTCTCCTTCCCTGGCAAGCTCTCTCCCTCCGTCACACTCTCTCTCCCTCTCTCACAGACTCTCTCCCTCCTTCATACTCTCTCTCCCTCCCTCACACTCTCTCACTACCTCACACAGTCCATTGCCCTTTCTTCACACACTCTTTCTCCTTTCTCACACTCTCTCCCACACTCTTTCCATCCCTTACACATTCTATCTCCTCCCTCTCCCTCTCACACTCTCACTCCCTTTTTCATAAAAACACTATCACTCCTTCACACTCTTTCCCATCTCTCACAAACTCTGTCTCCGACCCTCTCTGGATTTCTCTCCCGCCCCCACGCACTGTCCATCCTTCCCTCTACCTCCCTCCAGCACACTTTCTCTCTCTCCCTATCTTACTACCTCTCGCTCCCATACACACTCTCTCTCCTTCCCACACTCTCTTTCTCCTTTTCTTGCAAACAGAATGGTGAGTGTATCGACATCAAATGCAAGACAAAACCAGTCTGTGAATGGACAAGCAGCTTTGCAGCAATTGTCCAATCGGATTCCAGAGCTGCTCTATCTTGTACATGACCCAGCCTTGACTGGCCACACTCTGGCTTGCAATCTTTTTTTGGCAACAGCATTTCATTTATTTATTTTAGGTTAAAGAGCATTGTCAAAAGGCTAAGCATCAAAAGGACAAAACAATAGATTGACAGAAACAGTCAAAAATACTTGAAAATGGTTGTACTGCTCTTACTGGAGCTCCATTTGGAAGTATATAAGGTGAGCAAGACCAGTGTGTGTCATTCTCTGGGTTTATTCACTAGTTGAGAGCAGGCTTGGGCTTCAGTTATGTGAAGATTGTAGGAGAGGGTATATGTTCCTCAGTGCTGAATTGTAGAAGGTCAATAACTCAAACGTCATGAGGATGTGAGGAGCAGAAAGAGAATACAGATGGTGCATATGGAACTGAGGAGGAACAAGAACAGGATGTTAAAGGATGAGACAGTAATTGGAAGGAAGCGAGAGATTGGAGGTTGGCGGTGAGTGATACACCATGACTCAGATGCGTAGCTCTTCCCTGCATCCTGTCCAGAGGGTTGGGTACCAGAGATACCTTGTGGCCAGAGCTCAATGCTGAGTTGGAAGATATGGACGATTCAACTAAAAGAAAACCCATGATCCAATTGGTTCCACAATCCCACCAGTCACATCAGGTAACAATACTGGAATATTGTTCTGATGAAAGATAATTAGATAAATAAATGTTTCTCAGCCATCCTTAAATAGATAAAAAAGATAAATATCATCCTGATGAAGGGCGTATGCCTGAAACGTCGACTCTCCTGACCGGCTGTGCTTTTCCAGCAGCACACCCTTCGACTCTGACCTCCAGCATTTGCAGTCCTCACTATTTCCTTGGCAGGCCATTTGCAATCTGTACCACTTTATCATCATGTTTCTCTTTGACACAAGTAAGTTTTTTGTATTCATTCATGAGATGAGCGTATTGCTGACTAGACTGGTATTTAAGACCATAAGACCATAAGACATAGGAGTGGAAGTAAGGCCATTCGGCCCATCAAGTCCACTCCGCCATTCAATCATGGCTGATGGGCATTTCAACTCCACTTACCAGCATTCTCCCCGTAGCCCTTAATTCCTCGGGACATCAAGAATCTATCAATCTCTGCCTTGAAGACATCTAGCGTCCCGGCCTCCACTGCACTCTGCGGCAATGAGTTCCACAGGCCCACCACTCTGGCTGAAGAAATGTCTCCGCATTTCTGTTCTGAATTGACCCCCTCTAATTTTAAGGCTGTGTCCACTAACAGAAACAATTTCTTAGCAACCACCCTTTCCAAGCCATGTATTATCTTGTAAGTTTCTATTAAGTTTCCCCTTAATCTTCTAAACTCCAATGAATACAATCCCAGGATCCTCAGCCGTTCCTCGTATGTTAGACCTACCATTCCAGGGATCATCCGTGTGAATCTCCGCTGGACACGCTCTAGTGCCAGTATGTCCTTCCTGAGGTGCGGGGGCCAAAACTGGACACAGTACTCCAAATGGGGCCTAACCAGAGTTTTATAAAGTCTCAGTAGCACAACGGTGCTTTTATATTCCAACCCTCTTGAGATAAGTGACAGCATAGCATTCGCTTTCTTAATCACGGACTCAACATACATGTTTACCTTTAGAGAATCCTCGATTAGCACTCCCAGATCCCTTTGTACTTTGGCTTTACGAATTTTCTCACCATTTAGAAAGTAGTCTATGCTTTTATTCTTTTTGCCAAAGTGCAAGACCTTGCATTAGTTCACGTTGAATTCCATCAGCCATTTCCTGGACCACTCTCCCAAACTATCTAGATCCTTCTGTAGCCTCCCCACTTCCTCAGTACTACCTGCCTGTCCACCTAACTTCGTATCATCTGCAAACTTCGCTAGAATGCCCCCAGTCCCTTCATCCAGATCATTAATATATAATGTGAACAGCTGTGGCCCCAACACTGAACCCTGCGGGACACCGCTTGTCACCGGCTGCCATTCCGAAAAAGAACCTTTTATCCCAACTCTCTGCCTTCTGTCAGACATCCAATCCTCAATCCATCCCAGTAGCTCACCTCGAACACCATGGGCCATCACCTTGCTCAGCAGCCTCCGTGTGGCACCTTATCAAAGGCCTTTTGGAATTCTAGATAGATCACATCCACTGGGTTTCCCTGGTCTAACCTACTTGTCACCTCTTCAAAGAATTCCAACAGGTTTGTCAGGCATGACCTCCCCTTACTAAATCCATGTTGACTTGTTCTAATCAGACTCTGCTCTTCTAAGAATTTAGAAACCTCATCCTTAATGATGGATTCTAGAATTTTCCCAACAACCGAGATTAGGCTAATTGACCTATAATTTTCCGTTTTTGTCTTGATCCTTTCTTGAACAAAGGGGTTACAACAGCGATCTTCCAATCATCCGGGACTTTCCCTGACTCCAGTGACTCTTGAAAGATCTCAACCAATGCCTCTGCTATTTCCTCAGCCACCTCTCTCAGAACTCTAGGATGTATCCCATCGGGGCCAGGAGATTTATCAATTTTAAGACCTTTTAGCTTTTCTAGCATTATCTCTTTTGTAATGGCAACCATACTCAACTCAGCCCCCTGACTCCCTTTAATTGTTGGGATATTACTCATGTCTTCCACTGTGAAAACTGACGCAAAGTTCTCCTGCTATTTCTTATCTCCCATCACTCGGCTTCCAGCATCAGTTTGAAGTGGCCCAATGTCTACTTTTGCCTGTCATTTGTTTCTTATGTATTGAAAGAAACTTTTACTATCATTTCTAATATTATTGGCTAGCCTACCTTCATATTTGATCCTCTCCTTTCTTATTACTCTCTTTGTTATCCTCCATTTGTTTTTGTAGACTTCCCAATCTTCTGATTTCCCACTGCTCTTGGCCACTTTATAGGATCTCACTTTTTCTTTAATACACTTCCTGACTTCCTTTGTCAGCCATGACTGTCTAATCCCTGCCCGGATAATCTTTCTTTTCTTGGGGATGAACCTCTGTACAGTGTCCTCAATTATACCCACAAACTCCTGCCATTTTTGCTCTACTGTCTTCCCCGCTAGGCTCTGCTTCCAGTCTATTTTTGTCAGCTCCTCTCTCATGCCCTCATAATTACCTTTATTTAACTGTAACACCATTACATCCGATTTTGCCTTCTCTCTTTCAAACTCCAGACTGAACTCTACCATATTATGATCGCTGCTTCTTAATGGTTCCCTTACTTTAAGATCTTTTATAAAGTCTGGTTCATTGCAAAGCACTAGGTCCAAAATAGCCTGTTCCTTGTGGGCTCCATGACAAGCTGTTCCAAAAAGCCATCCTGTAAGCATTCCATGAATTCCCTTTCTTTGGATCCACTGGCAACATTATTTACTCAGTCCACCTGCATATTGAAGTCCCCCATGATCACCGTGACCTTGCCTTTCTGACATGCCTTCTCTATTTCCCGGTACATGTTGCGCCCCTGGTCCTGACCACTGTTAGGAGGTCTGTACACAACTCCAATTATGGTTTTTTTGCCTTTGTGGTTCCTCAATTCCACCCACACAGACTCCACATCATCTGACACTATGTCATTCAGTGCCATAGATTTAATTTTGTTCTTAACTAACAAGGCAACCCCACCCCCTCTCCCGACCTCCCTGTCTTTTCGATAAGTTGAAAATCCTTGGAGGTTTAACTGCCAGTCCTGACCCCCCTGTAACCAAGTCTCTGTGATGCCTACCACATCATAATCATTCACTATGATCTGTGCTATTAGTTCATCTGCTTTGTTATGAATGCCAAGAGCATTAAGGTAAAGTGCCTTAATGCTAAATTTATCATGAGAGATATTGGAAGTCATAAGATGTCCGAAGTTATCCTTCCATTTTGCTGCATTCCCAGTCTGTCTCGAGTTTAGATCCGCCTGCACATATGCTATCCTGCTGCTTATCTTTCCATTTAACTCCATACTCCCTGTCACTTTCACTTTCCCTTCCTCCCAACTCAGAAGTTTAAAGTCCTACTGACCACCCTATTTATCGTCTTCGCTAGAACATTGGTACCTGATCGGTTCAGGTGGAGACGGTCCCAACGGTACAGATCCCCCCGTTCCAAAACTGATGCCAATGCCCCATGAAGTGGAATCCCTCTTTCCCACACCAATCCCTTAGCCACGTGTTTATTTGCCTAATTTTCTTATCCCTATGCCAATTGGCACATGGCTCGGGCAGTAATCTGGAGATTATGACCCTTGAGGAACTGCGCTTCAATTTCCTGCCTAGTTCTTCGTAATCCCCAAACAGGTCCTCCACCCTAGTCTTGCCTATGTTGTTAGTACCAACATGGACCACAACAACTGGATCCTACCCCTCCCGCTCCAATATCCTTCCAAGCCGGTCGGAGATGTCCCGCACCCTGGCACCGGGCAGGTAACACCCCATGCGAGACTCCCGATCCGGCTTGCAAAGGATACTATCTGTCCCCCTAATTATAGAATCCCCTATAACCACAACTTGTCTATTTGCTCCCCCCTCTTGAATGGCCTTCTGCACCATGGTGCCGTGGTCAGTTGGCTCAACCTGTCCAGAGCCCTTTTCCTCATCCGAACAGGGAGCAAGAATCTCGTACTTGTTGGACAAGGTCAAGGGCTGAGGCTCCTGCACTCCTGAACTCAGGTTCCCCCTACCTGCCTCACTTACAGTCACATTCTGATGTGCCTGTACACTGGCTGAATGTGAATTACTTAATCTCCCAGGTGTGACTGCCTCCTGAAACAAAGCGTCCAGGTAACTCTCCCCCTCCCGGATGTGCCGCAATGTTTGAAGCTTAGATTCCAGATCTATTCCAGATTTATTGCCCATCTCTAATTGCCCAGAGGGCATTTAAAAGTCAATCCCATTGCTGTGGGTCTGGAGTGACATCTAGGCCAGACCAGGTAAGAATGGCAGCTTCCTTCCCTAAAGGACATTAGTGAACTAAATGTTTTTTTCTGACAATTGACACTGGATTCATGGTCATCATTCAACTCTTCATTCCAGAATCATTTTTGAACTCAGGCCCCAGAAATTACCTGGGTCTCTGGATTAACTGTCCAGCGATAATACCACTAGGCTATCACCTCCCCTAGGTTTCACTTAATATTTTCATTTACTACATTAGCAAACACAGACGTTCCTTCAATGAGCTGCTTAAATATTTATCAGCTTTCTGCTCTGAGGCACCGTATCAGTATTTTTTTTGTGTGGGTTGCTGATACATCTGGAACATCCATCTGTGTAGTGAGCAAGTAGATCTTGAAATCTGGGATTCATAGATCCCTTGGTATTGGAGGATCTTGCAAGTAATGAAAGAAGTACAACTGGAGCTGTTAAGATTAAATGTTTCTCAGCCATCCTTATTGACAGATGCTTTATGTATCTGATTTATCTCACAGCAGCATGGAGATGATATTAGTTTAAGTCTACGACCAGTTTATTCAGAATTCTTTCAAATATCTCAGCAATCACAGGATGCCTACACGTTCCCAGGTCTGACTTCTCGGTGATCACTCCGGAAGTTTCTATTTACTTTCATTCTAATGGCTACTCCTGGGCTTAATCAATCAAGCAGGGTGAATGTTGATCAGTCATCAGATTAACAAAATCAAACACAAATCAATTAATCTATTGAACATTATTTCATCAAAGTTACCATCAAACCATCTAGTTTGCAGAAAGTGGTCAGACTTTAAAATTTCAGGCTCTAAAATACCTCAAAAAAGTTACTGTCAGAACCTTATTTCTTCCTTCCTGGTCTCTCACAAATTCAATATATGCGGAGATGCTGGTGGTGGACTGGGTTGACAAAGTCTGAAGTCACCTGACACCAGCTTATTGTCCAACAGGTTTAGGTGAAATCATAAATTTTCAGAGCACTGCTCCATCGTCAGGTAAGGTGATTATAACCTGGTGTGACTTCTGACTAAGTTCAATATAGACAGGCACAAGTTACTTTTATACAGTTTTTGCTCAACATGCACCAGCTGTGTGCCAGGGGAGAACATTAAAAAGTACAGCAGGTCAGTCAGGCAATTGGAAAGAGGAAGGCTATGTCATGACAGGTTCCATTGGTAGGATGGTCACTGTTGAGAGAATGCAGGTTTAAAGAGAAGTGCAAAAGGCAAAAGAGATTTTTTTTTAACATAAGTTCTTTTGATCTGGGAAACAAATTCAGTGTCAAATTTCAATAGAGGATGGGATATATCCTGAAAAGGAATGATTGGGTGAGGGCAGAGGAAGCTAGTGCAGGGGTGGGAATGGTTGGTTAGCTCTTCCAATGAGCCAATATGTTGAACTGAGTGATCATTTTCTGTGTGGTACAAATCTATGACGAGGGAAATAACCATCAGCGATCCTTACAGTGTGGAAACAGGCCCTTCAGCCCACTCCAAAGAGAAACCCACCCAGACCCATTTCCCTCCGCTATATTTACCCCTGACGAATGCACCTAACCTACACATCCCTGAACACCATGGGCAATTTAGCGTGGCCACCCAACCTGCACATCTTTGGATCGTGAGAGGGAACCGGAGCACAGACACCAGGGGAATGCGCAAACTCCATGCAGTCGCCTGAGGCTGGAATCGAACCCAAGTGTCTGGTGCTGTGAGGCAGCAGCGCTGACCACTGAGACACCATGCTGCCTATTTGTAAGGGAGAGCTAGTGCATGAGGGAGTGGGAGCCTTGTCTGACCATTTCACAGCTTTAGTCCACTTTCTGAAGTCAGCTGGAAACTGGGAGATTGTTACTGGAGTGCTCCGAGCAGAATGATCAATAATCTATAAAGGAGCACAGGAATAATTTGGTATATAGGAAATGCAGATAGTCTCAGCTCCTGGTGAGGTATAAAACTCATTTAATCTGAATTTTATTAAGAAACATCAGTTGCATTTTTCTTTGGCATGTTTTTCCCATGTGGTTTTGAAGATTTGCAAGAGGTTACAATGTCTTCAAATATCTCCCAAGTAATTATATTTTATTATTGGCTCTGAGTTTTATGGCATATAATATATGGCTCTTAGTGTTTATGGACTTTTCCCTCTTTCTCAGGCTGAGGTTTATAAGCAAAATACTCATGAAAAGCCACAAATTTAATTTCTCACTCAACAGCCCTGCTCCTCTCTGCCAGGCCCACAGGAATATGTTTTTCATCTCTTTGCTCTCATGAAAGTGTTGGTGTTCACTTGGGCACAGTCCCAGATGGGCTGCCCAGTATCATACCCTCTGCTCGTGTGACCATTCTCCAGGTGAAGATGGCTCTGGTCATCTTAGATTACCCGTACTAAGGGATCAGAGTCTACCTTAAATGTTAAGTTCATGTTGCATAGTGTCATTGGTATGCATGTGTCATTTTCACTACAGGCCCGACTGAAGCCTACCTAGACAGTCTTCCAGTCAATACTAGCATAATGTCACAGCAAAGCTGAAAGTGTGTTGCTGGAAAAGCACAGCAGGTCAGGCAGCATCCAAGGAGCAGGCGAGTCGACATTTTGGGCCTGAGCTCTTCTTCAGGAATGAGGAAAGTGTGTCCAGCAGGCTCAGATAAAAGATAGGGAGGAGGGACTTGGGGGACGGACGTTGGAAATGCGATAGGTGGAAGGAGGTCAAGGTGAGTGTGATAGGCCGGAGTGGGGTGGGGGCGGAGATGTCAGGAAGAAGATTACAGGTTAGGAGGGTGGTGCTGAGTTTGAGGGATTTGACTGAGACAAGGTGAGGGGAGGGGAAATGAGGAAACTGGAGAAATCTGAGTTCATCCCTTGTGGTTGGAGGGATGAGGCCCTCTTCCTCCAGCCATTGTGCTGTTATGGTCTGGCGATGGAAGAGTCCAAGGACCTACGTCCTTGGTGGAGTGGGAGGAGGAGTTGCAGTGTTGAGCCACAGGGTGTCTCAGCAAGTCCAGGTAAGCTCAATTGGTTTCTTCTCCCGATTTTTCACAGTCCTTTATGATCTTCCTGTTCTGCGTCACCTCTACTCCTAATCATTGGCATTCATGATTTCCACCACTAACCCTTCAATATCTTTCCAGGAACGGCTTCCGTGGGTCTTTCTTATTGATGCCACCGTTCTTTCTGACGTTGAGTGAGAATCAGCATCAGAGAACGATAGCTTGACCCGAATTCTCAGCTTTCCAAGTTCTCAAGCACTGAGGCACAGAGGGGTGGGGTGGGGCAGAGGTAGGCAAATAGTTTCTTCAGTTAAAATGATGTTCTGGACGTTGTCAGGCTATTCAACTGTGAAGCATCATGAGTCCACTCTTCCTTTTCTGGCCTGATGGTCAGCACTTTCTCACAGATGTTATTAAATAACAGCGGAATCTTGATGTTTTCTGTTGCTTAGGCCAGGAGATCTGAAAATAACTGTACCCTCCCAACAGTTATCCAGACTCAGATCAACAAACTCAGCACAGAACAGGAAGCAAATGTTGGAAGTTCAGGTCTTAATGGTTTAGGACATTGAGGTGTCCTGATTGAATGAAACATTTTCCTCAACTCTTAAACATAATAATATCTAAAACATGAGGAGATTGTAACTATGCTGGTTATAGAGTTGCAACCAATTCATTGTAAGCGTCTAATCAGAACATCGTATAAAAGGGACATCAAAAATGTTCTGAGGAAGGGTCACTGGATCCGAAACATTAACTCTGCATTCTCTCCATAGAAGCTGCCAGAGCTGCTGAGTTCCTCCAACACTTTCTGTTTTGGTTTTACATAAAAAATACTTTGGAGCTCTACCATTAACAGAGCTCAATGGGTAATATCCCTGTCTGTAGACCAGAAGATCTGGGTTCAGGCTCTACTCCAGGACTTGTTGGTTATGGAAGGAGTGCTCATGATGTGATACAAAGTGCTTGCTATGTGACCTGCTATCATCCCAACATCTTCCAATCGCCCATTATTTACCGAAGAGCTAACGAACATCACTGAAGGCATGAAATGACTGATGTGGTTGACAGGAGAATCACTACTATTCAGCCCCATGCACTCAACCAGACAGAGTACAGGAGTTATCCAGGATAGTTCGGGAATTCAGGATAACCTGCCTTTTCTGAAAGCTGCTCATTTTCTAGGTTCTCACTGTGATCCTAAAGGAGCTATCTGTGTTACACTGATAAATCGACACAAACAGTAGGAATATATTTATTCTTGTAATGTTAACCCCATAATATGAACATAAATTATAGCAATATGAATTTATGCAAAGGCTGCAAAAAGAACTTGCACTTATCCAGCTCTTTAAAATGATTCTTTTAACAGCAAAGGTGTAGATATTCTATTCCGGGAGGAAGGGGAGTATTGGCTGGCTCACATTCTGGTAGTTTCTGTGACAAACACATCATGCATTGGAACTAGCAGGTGGAGCCTTAACTTCTTACCTCATCTAACAGTGAGGTACATCTCACTCTGTTCTGCAATGAAGTTGTAGCCTTAGATGATGTGGTCATGTCATACAATTATTCTCTGGAATGTCTTTATTCCACCTCTTTTTGTCCCTGTCCTGTCTTTATCTGGGGGTGAATCCAAGAGCTAGTCCTGTTACTGGAGAATGAAGTTGGTCTGTAGGTTTGGGGCAGCAAAGATATTGCACAATCTTCCTTCCTAACAGTGGCCATCATGTTTCTAACATGCGTTCATACCTTCTAATGTAGCCTTTCCAATTTTTGTTCCAAGCTTCACTCGCATTGATTCTTCTGATGTCACCATCCATTGCCGCGATGGAGGCAACTCCATGAAACCCAATTCAGGATTAGCTTTGGAACCTTTCCTCAGTTGGTGTGAAGGACATCACATGGTCCTGTCGGAAGATGAATCCTCACCTATTGCTTATCATGTGTGAACTCTGCAGTAGAATTTCTGCTGTTGTGTTCTTTCCAAGTACATGACTTGCATGCTGTGGTGTAGTAGGGAAAACCTATATTTTTGCAATTTGGGACATATCGTATTACTATACGAGATCCTTTGCTGAGCTCATCCTAAATCTGTAGGATATCATCAGAGTGACCAGTACTTAAATTAGTCCACAGTTAATCCTTTCATGTTCTTTACTCTTTCCAATTTTCCGTCATGAATGATTTATACACTTTTTTAGATTACTTACAGCATGGAAACAGTCCTTCGGCCCAACAAGTCCACACCAACCCACCGAAGTGCAACCCACCCAGACCCATTCCCCTACATTTACCCCTGCACCTAACACTATGGGCAATTTGCCACGGCCAATTCACCTAACCTGCACATTTTTGGACTGTGAGAGGAAACCGGAGCACCCGGAGGAAACCCACGCAGACAATGTGCAAACTCCATACAGTCAGTCGCCTGAGGTGGGAATTGAACCCGGGTCTCTGGCGCTGTGAGGCAGCAGTGCTAACCACTGTGCCACCGTGCCACCCTAAATTGTGAACGTAATTAAATTTACCATGAGCTCATTTTCCTCCCAAGTCTCTGATTTCACAAATTCTGTCACGTTGGAGGTTTTGCTATTATCCCAGCACACATCCTCTTTTGGATTTGTAAGATTGGTGGGTTTGTGGTTTGAAAACTATTGACTTTGATTCTGTTCTTGACAGTGTGAGGCCTGAAACCCCCTGGAAAGTGGAGGAGCTTTTACTCCTTGGCCCTCCTTCACTGAGGCTGAAATAGGGAATTACTCCATTTTTTACAGCTGGAGAATCTTTAACCTCATGAAATATCTTCAGAGCGGACTGCTGCCCTGGTGTTGCAGACATTTTCTCTTTTGTAGCTTCCTGGATCTCTCAACCAGTCAATTTCTTCTTTATTGTGTTCTAAATCTGTGGATATTGGTAATTTCCTCTCACTGGTAAGTTCCAATGAGCAAGGCCACACCACATACTCAGTCCAAGTGATCAGATATTCTCAAGCTGCCATTGAATCTGTGCTGAGAAGACAGAGCTTAATTTGTTGTCATACTTGGTCATTTTCAATCCCTTCAGTGACAGCATTATTGATAAAACCAACACCTTCCCATCCTCAGATATACTGTTTTAGTTCTAGTACTTGCTCGGCATGACCTCTGGTCTAGGAAGTGAGACTATCTTCATGAACTTGTGTCTCCTCAGCATCTGATATCAGATTGAAATCTGTGATCACTGTTTATTCATCAAGCAATGCTGGATTCTGAGGGGGTTACAACAGTTGAAGATTTGCCAGTTATCACCAATGTTCATCGTCCTGCTCATTATATACAGCTATTGTAGACTGCTCATTGCATACAGCTCATTGTATACCACACATTGTATACTGCTGATTGTATACCACACATTGTATACCACTCATTGCACACCATGCATTGTATATAACTCATTATGTACCACTCATTCTTTACTGCTTATTGCATACTGCTCATTATATATCACTCATTGTACACCGCTCATTGTATATCACTCATTGTACACTGCTCATTGTATACCACTCATTGCATACCGCCCACTGCATACTGCTCATTGTATACTGCTCATTATATATCACTCATTGTATCACCGCACATTGTATACCAGTCAGTGCATATCACTCATCGGATACTGCTCATTGCATACCGCTCATTGTATCCTGCTCATTGTATACCACTCATTGCACACCACTCATTGTATATCACTCATTGCATACCACTCATTTTATCCCATTCAATGTATACCAATCATTGTATAGCACTCATCGCAGACTGCTCAGTGTATACCACTCATTGTATACCACTCACTGTATACTGTACATTGCACACCACTCATTGTATACCACTCAATGCATACCACTCATTGTATACCGCTCATTGTATATCACTCATTGTACATCGCACATTGTATACCGCTCATTAATATACCACTCAATACATTCCGCTCATAGTATATCACTCATTGTATACTGCACATTGCATACCACTCATTGTATACTGCTCATTGTATACTGCTCAACTCATACCACTCATTGTACACCGCACATTGTATACCACTCATTGTATATCTCACATTACAGTCCGCTCAGTGTATATCACTCATTGTATATCACTCCTGGTTTACCGCTCATTGTATACCGCTCATTGCATACCGCTCATTGCATCCCCTCATTGTATACTGCTAATTGCATACCATTCATTGTATATTGCTCATTGTATATCACTCATTGCACACCGCTCATTGTATTCTGTTCAGTGTATACCACTCACTGTATATCACTCATCGCATATAGCTCAGTGTATACCACTCATTGTATATCACCCATTGTACACCACTCATTGTATCCCATTCAGTGTATGCCACTCATTGTATATCATTCACTGTATACTGAACATTGCATACCGCTCATTGTATATCGTTCATTACACACCGCTCATTGTACATCACTCATTGCACACCACTCATTTTATCCCGTTCAGTGTATACCACTCATTGTACATCACTCATCGCAGACCGCTCAGTGTATACCACTCATTGTAAATTATTCACTATATGCTGCTCATTGTATATCACTCATTGCACACCGCTCATTGCACACTGCTCATTGCGCACCACTCATTGTACACCTCACATTGTATACCACTAATTGCACACCGTTCATTGTATACCGCTCGTTGTATACCTCTCATTGTACACCGTTCATTATCTACTGCTCATTGTACACCACTCATTGTACACTGCTCATTGTATACCGCTCATTGTATACCTCTCACTGCACACTGCTCATTGCACACTGCTCATTGTATGCTGCTCATTTTACACAGATCATTGTACACCGCTCATTGTATACCGCTCATTGTATATCACTCATTGCATACCGTTCAGTGTATACCACTCATTGTATATCATTCACTGTATACTGCTCATTGTATATCACTCATTGCACACCGCTCATTGTATACCGCTCATTTTACACAGCTCGTTGTACACCGCTCATTGTATACCGCTCATTGTATATCACTTATTGCACACCACTCATTGTATACCGCTCATTGTATACTGCTCATTGAATACCACTCATTGAATACCACTCATTATATATCACACATTGTACACCACACATATATACCACTCATTGCATAGGCTCATTGTATACCACTCATTGTACACGGCTCATTACATAGGCTCATTGTATACCTCTCATTGTACACTGCTCAGTGTATGCCACTCATTGTATACCACTCATTGTACACTGCTCATTGTATCCTGCTCATGGTATACCAGTCATTGTATACTGTACATTGTATCCTGCTCAATGTATATCACTCATTGCACACCATGCATTGTATACTGCTCATTGCATACCACTCATTGTATACCAATCATTGCATACCGCTTATTGTATACCACTCATTGTATACTGATCATTGTATACCAATCATTCTACACCGCTCCTTGCATTCCACTCGCTGCATACTGTTCATTGTATACTGCTCATTGTATATCGCTCATTACATATCACTCATTATACACTGCACATTGTATACCGCTCATTTAATAGGCTCATTGTATATCACTCATTGTACACTACTTATTGTCTACAACTCATTGTATACTGCTCATTACATACTGCTCATTGTATGTTGCTCATTGTATACCACTCATTGTATACTGCTGATTATATACTGCTCATTGTATACCGCTCATTGTATGCTGCTCATTGTATACCACTCATTGTATACTGCTGATTATATACTGCTCATTGTATGCTGCTCATTGTAAACTGCTCATTGTATACCACTCATTGTATACCGCTGATTGTATACTGCTCATTGCATACCACTCGTATACCATGTATTGCATATCACAGACTGCATACTGCTCATTGTATACCACTCATTAGACACCGCTCATTGTATTACGGCTCATGGTATACCACTCATTGTACACTGCTCATTGCATAGGGACATTGTATACCACTCATTGTATACCGCTCATTGTGTGCTGCTCATTGTAAACCACTCAGAGTATACCTCTCATTGTATCCTGCTATTGTATACCGCTCATTGTATATCACTCATTGTACACTGCTCATTGTATACCACTCATTGTATACTGCTGATTGTATACTGCTCATTGCATACTGCTCATTGTATGCTGCTTATTGCATACCGCTTGTTGTATATCACCCATTGTACACCGCTCATTGTATCCCATTCAGTGTATATCACTCATTGTATATCACTCATCACAGACCGCTCAGTGTATACCACTCATTGTATTCCATTCTCATTGTATATTGCTCATTGTATATCACTCATTGTATCCTGTTCATGGTATACCAGTCATTGTATACCGCTCATTGCATCACCCTCGTTGTAAACCACTCATTGTTTACTGCTCATTGTATACTGCTCATTGTGTACCGCTCATTGTGTACCGCTCATTGTATACCACTCATTGTATTTCACTCATTGCATACTGCTTATTGTAGACCACTCATTGTATACTGTGTAATGCACACCATTCATTGTATACAACTCATTGTACACCGCTCCTTGCATTCCACTCACTGCATACCGTTCATTGTATACTGCTCATTGTATATCGCTTGTTATATATCACTCATTATACACCGCACATTGTATACCGCTCATTTAATAGGCTCATTGTCTACAACTCATTGTATACTGCTGATTGTATACTGCTCATTACATACTGCTCATTGTATGTTGCTCATTGTATACCACTCATTGTATACTGCTGATTATATACTGCTCATTATATACCGCTCATTGTATGCTGCTCATTGTATACCACTTATTGTATACTGGTGATTATGCACTGCTCATTATATACCGCTCATTGTATGCTGCTCATTTTATACCACTCATTGTATACTGCTGATTGTATACTGCTCATTACATACTGCTCATTGTATGCTGCTCATTGTAAACTGCTCATTGTATACCACTCATTGTATACCGCTGATTGTATACTGCTCATTACATACCGCTCATTGTATACCGCTGATTGTATACTGCTCATTGCATACTGCTCATTGCATACCACTCATATACCACATATTGCATGTCACAAACTGCATACTGCTCATTGTATACCACTCATTGGACACCGCTCATTGTATTACGGCTCATGGTATACTACTCATTGTATACTGCTCATTGCATAGGTACATTATACACCACTCATTGTATACAGCTCATTATGTGCTGCTCATTGTATGCTGCTCATTGTATACCACTCAGAATATACCTCTCATTGTATCCCGCTCATTGTATATCACTCATTATACACCGCACATTGTATATCACTCATTGTACACTACTCCTTGTCTACCACTCATTGTATACTGCTCATTACATACTGCTCATTGTATACCACTCATTGTATACTGCTGATTATATAATGCTCATTGAATGCTGCTCATTGTATACTGCTCTTTGTATACCACTCTTTGTATACTGCTGATTATATTCTGCTCATTACATACCACCCATTGTATGCTGCTCATTGTATACCACTCATTGTATACTGCTGATTATATACTGCTCATTACATACCGCTCATTGTATGCTGCTCATTGTATACTGCTGATTATATACTGCTCATTACACACCACCCATTGTATGCTGCTCATTGTATACCACTCATTGCATACTGCTGATTATATACTGCTCATTACATACCGCTCATTGTATGCTGCTCATTGTATACTGCTGATTATATACTGCTCATTACACACCACCCATTGTATGCTGCTCATTGTATACTGCTCATTGTATACCACTCATTGTATACTGCTGATTATATACTGCTCATTACATACCGCTCATTGTATGCTGCTCATTGTGTACTGCTCATTTCACACCACTAATTGTATACCTCCCAATGTATACCACTCATGGTATACCGCTCATTGCACACCACTCATTGTATTCCTCTCATTGTATACCAACCATTGTATACCACTCATTGTATACTGCTCATTACATACCACTCATTGTATACTGCTCATTGTACACCACTCATTGTATACCTCTCATTGTATACCGCTCATTGTATGCTGTTCATTGTATACTGCTCATTGTATACCTCTCATTGTATACTGCTCATTGTACATGGCTCATTGTATACCTCTCATTGTATACCACTCATTGTATGCCACTCATTATATACCACTCAGTGTATACCACTCATTGCATATTGCTCATTGTATACTGCTCAGTGTATACCGCTCATTGCATACTGTTCATTGTATATTGCTTGTTGTACACTGATCATTGAATGTCCCTCATTAATACTGCTCATTGTATATTGGTCATTGTATACCACTCATTGTAAACTGCTCAGTGTATACTGCTCATTCATTCTCTGATTGCTTGTGCTGCCTTGCAAATCGTGCTGTTTTTTGCAATGTAATCTCTTTCAGATAGATAACAAAGTTATCAATCTGGTACAGTTGCAGGTTTTTGTCACACTAATGGTAAGAAGCAAATTTCTTCTGCCCCTATAGCTAATCTTGATGAATGTGTTCAGGCTCCCTAGACTCATGGCAGAACCTAATGATTACTCTGTGTCCAGTCATTCTACAAATGGCCGTTGAAGGTACAAATTGGATGTTTTTTGACTCGTGGTTTCTTGAGCAACTAACTTGGCTGCTTCCACAATTTAAATAAGATTCAGATCAATTTGTGCATTTATGCCCTACTGAAAATGTTTGATTGTGAAGTACGAGTAAATAGTCTACTGTCTGACACCCTCTGTGTGTCAGAATAACTTGTAGCAGACTGAATTTTAAATGCTATACCGCCTCCCCCCCCGACCAGATTGTTTATTTTTTATTCATTTCTGGTTTGCGGGCATCTTTAGCTGGACCAGCAATTATTGCTCACCTCTAACTGGCAAGTGTTAAGAGTCAATCACATTGCTGTGGGTCATGGAGTCACATGTGGGCCAGATTGAGTAAGGATAGCAATTGTATTCTTAAAGTACATTAGTTCTCGTAGTGTTGGTTGTAAACAGTGTTTCTTTAGCCATGGTACACTATCTGATAATAAGGAGGGCACATGTCCCTGTACCTAGCTTCAAACTCAGATATCCATTTATGGAAGTATTTTCTTACCAAAAATACATGCTTGGACCAACTATTTTGCCTCAGAATAGCCTTGGCTTTTTTTCTATTGTAGTCTGGCCTAACTCGTGAACTTCATGGCATGAATTCTTGCTGCTCTGTGACTGTGTCCTATTATTGAATATTTCCTGAAAATGAAATATAATTTTACAGATTTATTTTAATAGCTGACCATTAGTTCCCTTGCAAGTTCCCTTGTTCCACAGCATTGACCATGACCCTGCTTGGTGTGTGTCTTAATTGCTATATTGATTTCTCCTGTGTTTCTTTAGACAATAGACAATAGGTGCAGGAGTAGGCTATTCTGCCCTTCGAACCAGCACCACCATTCATTATGATCATGGCTGATCATCCTCAATCAGTATCCTGTTCCTGCCTTATCCCCATAACCCTTGATCCCACTATCCTTAAGAGTCTATCCAACTCTTTCTTGAAAGTATCCAGAGACTTGGCCTCCATAGCCTTCTGGGCAGAGCATTCCACACACCCACCACTCTTTGTTTGAAGAAATTTCTCCTCAACTCTGTCCTAAGTGGCCTACCCCTTATTTTTAAGCTGTGTCCTCTGGTTTGGGACTCACACATCAGCGGAAACATGCTTCCTGCCTCCACAGTGTCCAATCCTTTAATAATCTTATACGTCTCAATCAGATCCCCTCTCAGTCTTCAAAACCCAAGGGTATACAAGCCCAGTCGCTCCAATCTTTCAGCTTAAGATAGTCCCGCCATTCTGGGAATTGACCTCATGAACCTATGCTGCACTCCCTCAATAGCCAGAATGTCTTCCCTCAAACTTGGAGACCAGAACTGCACACAGTACTCCAGGTGTGGTCTCACCAGGGCCCTGTACAGCTGCAGAAGGACCCCTTTGCTTCTATACTCAATCTCTCTTGTTATGAAGGCCAACATGCTATTAGCTTTCTTCACTGCCTGTTGTATCTGCATGCTTGTTTTCATTGACTGATGTACAAGAACACCTAGATCTCGTTGTACTGCCCCTTTACCTAACTTGACTCCATTTAGGTAGTAATCTGCCTTCCTGTTCTTACCACCAAAGTGGATAATCACACATTTATCCACATTAAACTGCATCTGCTGTGCATCCGCCCACTCACCTAACCTGTCCAGGTCACCCTGTATTCTCCTAACATCCTCCTCACATTTCACCCTGCCACCCAGCTTTGTGTCATCAGCAAATTTGCTAATATTACTTTTAAAACCTTCATCTATATCATTAATGTACATTGTAAAAAGCTGCGGTCCCAGCACTGATCCCTGCGGCACATCCCCTGCCATTCCAAAAGGGAGCCGTTTATCACTACTCTTTGTTTCCTGTCAGCCAACCAATTTTCAATCCATGTCAGTATTTTGCCCCTAATACCATGTGCCCTAATTTTGCTCACTAACCTCCTATGTGGGATTTGTAGCTTAGAGCTCAATGAATTATATTGGCCTCCTGTGATAAAGTGGGTTGTCTCATCTTAGGAGTTATCTGTGTTGTTTCTAGATTTCTGATTCATTAATCAGCTGAATAATATTTTCTTGAGTGAATTAATCCTTTGAAAGAACAAAACTGACAGATTCATCAGCAATTCTGTAAAAATTGAAGACTGACTTCAAAAATCCACAGTTATATGTTTACATTAATCTGTAGACATTATTAATGTAATTATTCATGGATTCCTCCTAATGTTGAATTCTCCTGCTAAATCTTGCTCTTACACAAACATTATTTGTTCTAAGGCTAAGGTAATTGTTATAGACATTCAGTTTTTCATCAAATGTACTCCTGGTAAGCTATTTTGTCAAGTATTTGGGGTGGCATGGTGGCTCAGTGGTTAGCACTGCTGCCTCACTACACCAGGGATCTGAGTTCAAATTCCAGTCTATGTGGAGTTTGTACATTTTCCCCGTGAATGTGTGGGTTTCCTGCCATAGTCCAAAGGTGTACAGGTTAGGTGAATTGGGCATGCTAAATTGCCCATAGTGTTTAGGGATGTGTAGGTTATGTGCATTAGTCAGGAGGGAATGGTCTGGGTGGGTTACTCTTTAGAGGGTCAGTGTGGACTTGCTGGGCTGAAGGGCCTGTTTCCACACTGTAGGGATTCTAATCTCAATTGTATCCAAAAACGTATTTACTTGTTCAGCTTCTGATTTAGTAACGAGTTGGAAGCAATTCCACATCTTAAGACTTGTTTTCTCTGAGATATCCAATCTGTCCTATTGTTTGGCCCATTTTTAAAATTACTCTTCATGGCAGAGTTATTTTTGCTGCCATATCTTCCCAGAGTAATTGTCTAATTTTCCTTCAATTAAAGGCTTATAAATGCTTTCTGCCTTTATTGTAATTTTTATGTGTCGTCAGCAGTTTCTTAGCTTTATTCTTCTTCTATTATACATTGGCTGCTTAGGCTTTGTTAATTATTCATTTAATTCTGACTTTGTGACATTCCCAGGTCGGCAAACTAATTTTAAATTGCCTTTGTGGGCCTTAAATTCTCTCATCGTAGCCGTACCTCCTGGTGCCCACTCTCTGTGATGGCGATGCTCAATCTATGCTATAAGTACTTCATCAAGTTCTCGCTTGCCCAGCCTGAAAACCGTGGTGTGCTGTCTTATGGTCTCTCTTTGTCCATTACGAAAGCCAGCTTTACTTATGGAACCTTCTTAACAATTCATTCTCCAGCTGAACCTCAATTCAGGACTACTCTTACAGATCATCGGCACTTGGTGCAATGTGGAACTGTCTTGATGTAGCTTGTGACATCAGCAGGTAGGAGGCAGCTAAATGGATTCCTCATCACTGGTCATCAGGATCAATCCTCACTGACCGCTCATCATGTTACCTTAGCTACCTGGCTGATTTGCTGTCGATATGTTCTATTTCTAGGAAGGGAGTCTACAGGGCCTGCTAGGTTTAATGCAGAACAGGGAAATTAATTCATAGTCTAATGAGAAGAGGCACTTTTCTTAAACAAGATGCATGATCATATCTAGATACAAGTTTACGTAAAAGGGGAGGCCTGGGCTGGTGTATTATCACTGGACTGTTAATCCAGAGATTAGAGTTTAGATCAGAATGATGCTGGAAAAGCATAGCAGGTCAGGCAGCATCCGAGGAGCAGGACAATCGATGTTTCGGGCAAAAGCCCTTCATCAGGAATAGAGACCCTGTTCTGGTAGCCTGGTTTGAATCCCACCAGGGAAGATGGTGGAATTTGAATTTAATCAAAATCTGGAAGAGATGATGACCATGTCGATGGTCAGAAAAACCCATCTGGTTCACTAATACTCCTTAGAGAAGGAAACTGCCATCCTTACCCAGTCTGGCCTTCATGTGACTCCAGACCCATGGCAATGAGGTTAATTCTTAACTGCTCTTGGGATGGGTGTTAAGTGCTGGCCTCTCATCCTGTTAATGAATTTTTAAAAAAGGTGCAAGACATTATTGCCACTTGGCATTTACCGACTCACGCAACTCAAATTAACATGTGCAGAATTTCACAGGTCACCATCCCACCCACACAGCATTCCACTCTTGCCAATATTTCAAAGCATAAAGACTTGAGGGTAGCACATAGGTTAGCACTGCTGTCTCATACTGTCCGGGACCCAGGTTTGAATCCAGCCTCGGGAGACTGTCTGTGTGGAGTTTGCACATTCTCCCCGTGTTTGCGTGGGTTTCCTCCCACAGTCCAGCGATGTGCAGATTAGGTGATTTGACCATGCTAAATCACTCATAGTGTTCAGGGATGCGTAGGTTGGAGGCATTAGTCAGGGGACATGTAGAGGAAAAGGTTAGGGGAATGGGCTGGGTGAGATACTCTCCAGAGGGTCAGTATGGACTTGTTGGGCCTGTTTCCACACTCTAGGGATTTTATGAAATTACTGGGCCTATGAGGAAGACCTTGATGGTTTGGTCCTACTCCTCTGAAATCATAAACTGTTTGCCCCTATCTCCACATGATATAGTCATCATGGCAAAAGTGAGGACTGTAGATGCTGGAAACCCGAGTTTAGATCAGAGTAGTGCTGGAAAAGCACGGCAGGTCAGGCAGCATCCGAGGAGCAGAAAAATTGACATTTCGGGCAAAAGCACCACTATGGTCATAATGAGTGGTGCTTCAGACACTTCTTGGCATTAACCCTTTCAGCCTTAATCAACAGCTACCCACTCTCAGCATCTGAAACCATGGCAAGCAGAGACAACAAATTGCAGATGAGTAAACACAATAGAGAGAGGTAATTAAAGGGGGAGGGAATGGGGCAGCTGCAGTTGAAGGGCTAGCACAAATACATTGAATTGAGTGGCCACCGTGTATGTACCTATGAGTAGGACAAGAATTGTCGAAGGCATTCTTAATAAAAAAATAACTGACATCTTTCCTTTCAAGTAAGAACAGAATTTTATTTCTAGTATTTTCACTTGTAACGATAAATAGACAGGTAGGGTCACAGGCTGGTTACACTTGGATGGATAACCTGGAATTTGAGATTCAAAAGTACGTTTGTTTCCAGACCAGTCAACAATTTGATGGACTTTTGGCTGTAATACCGTCTGAATATCAGCGTCTTCAAAAAACATTCCACCGCATACTATTTTAATGGAAGGATTAACCCATTTTAAATAAATATCAGACTGAGGAATGTGATATGAGCATGTTAAACATTTGACCACCAATATCCCCAATGGGTTTAAATAGCTCAGTGCCGGAGAATGTGCATATTCATTTAACTTAACAATTAGTAAGTGATTTGCATTTTTTTTTAAGAGTTACTGGCTTGATTCAAAAAGTGCGTTGTGATAGCGTTTGTATGACAGGTCAACTGGAATGAAAGTAGAGAAAGGGAGATTAACCAGACGACTGAAGTGAGATACTTTGAAAGGGCTCCAGCAGAAGATTAACACTTTGACTGCCATCAGATCCATGGAAATGTCGGTGCTCCCGGACTGATTGTCACACGCTTTCAAATATTGCTCCCAACATACTGGAGAGATAACAAGGTGGGTATTTGTTTCAGATCTCTCTTATATTTTTAAAAATTCCACCAACAGTAACAGAAACAAAATTCAAGAGTGATTTGAGATGAGCTTGTACCTCTCTATTGCCCATTTTACACCATGTTACAATCTCAGATATACCCAAAGTGACCCATAATATGTTTGTTGTTAACATTCCATAGGCTTCTCTGCACTTTGTGTGGAGGTGCCGGGTTGGGGGTGAACAAAGTCCGAAGTCAGGAGAAAGTGAGGACTGCAGACGCTGGAGATCAGAGTCAAAAAGTGTGGTGCTGGAAAAGCACAGCAGGTCAGGCAGCATCTGAGGAGCAGGAGAGTCGAGGTTTCGAGGTTCAGGATGAAAGGCTTATGCTCGAAACATCGACTCTCCTGCTCCTCAGATGCTTCCTGACCTGCTGTGCTTTTCCAGCGTCACACTTAAAGTCAGAAGTTACGAGACAACAGGTTATAGACTAACAGGGGTTTATTTAAAATCACTAGCTTTCAGAGCGCTGCTCTTTCATCAGGTGAACCTGGTAAAGGAGCAGCGCTCCAAAAGCTTGCGATTTTAAATAAACCTGTTGGACTATAACCTGGTGTCATGTGACTCCTGATGTACTGCACTTTGAAAGAGAATGATACAGGAATAATGAAACAGTTAAATTTCAGAAGCACTGTTCTTTCTATATTACTTGCTTTAACTTATATAAATAAACATTTTACGATTTTAATTGAAAATCATTTAAAATACTTTCATTGTGCTCCCTCTGTAATTACTGTACCTCATTCTTACTTTTCATCCACAGCCCATTTTAAACTCATGTTTTCCTTTCCCCCTTTAATCAAACCCACTTCACTTTTACATCTCAGTTGTCTAATAAAAAAATAACCTGCAGACAATTTCTTCCTAATCCCTTCCACGGTTAAGAAATGTATGAGAGTCTAAAAGCTAGCCCCTGAGGCTGTTTTCATAGCCCTACTGAAAGCCAGGAGAATAAAGTCTGATATAGCCACATCTTAGGTGCCACCCTGTCAATCTCTGACACATTCAGCCCCTGATAAGACGTTTACCTTCCTGCCTAGATAAACTTGCCCTCGGCAGATTCAAGGTTAAGAAGGAAATCCAATTCTGTCGGGTTAAAGGATTTCCTCCATTTTCTCGGGGAAATTACGCTCATCAAAGCCAAGTGGCACATCTTTTCACAGGTGGCTCTCAGTAAACTCCCTAGTCAGGTCAAACAGAGGTCAGGTACAAGACATTGCCCCCCCACCACCAGCCGAAAATTGTCCTTAATCCAAGACGCAGAAAATGGTGATCCTTCCTGTCCCAGATAGCCTTACTTGTTCCCAGCAAGATGTTTTCTAATAAGAGTCACTTACACCCAGCACGACTGAATGCTGAGTCACAAGATTCCCAGATAGAAGGCTCCCTCCAGGACCTGAAGATACAATTCAATGTTATACCTTTGTGGTACCGAGTGGGTCAAGCTGTCTTCTGGGTGAGACATTAAACTAAGGCATGTTCGGCCAAATCAGATGCACATCAAAGATCCCATGGCACAATTTCACAAAGAGTAGGAGAGTTCTACCATTCTCTTAGCTGATATTAATCCCTCAGTCAAAGTCACAGAAAAGAAAGACCGTCCAATCATTATCACAGCGCTTTTTTGTCAACTTGCTGCACACAAATTGGCTGCTGCATTTTCAACAATACAACAGTGACTATACATCTGAAGAAATCCATTGGCTCGATAGCACTTTGAAAGCTCCAAAAACAGTGAAACTTCTAAAAGGCACATACTGGCTCAACTTGTCTTAAGTTTGGTGAAAGTGAGGACTGCAAATGCTGGAGATCAGAGTCAAGATTAGAGTGGTGCTGGAAAAGCATAGCAGGTCAGGCAGTATCTGAGGAGCAGGAAAATCAACGTTTCGAGCAAATCTGTTACGACTCACCTTTGACACAGGTGGGACCTGAACCTGAGTCTTCTGTCTCAGACGTAGGGAGACTACCACTGTGCCTTCTGACTTTTGTTTTCTTCATTCACAGGATGGGAACTTCGCTAGCTAGGCCAATCCCAGAGGGCAGGAAGAGTCAACCACATTGTTGTGGGTCTGGAGTCACATGCTGGTCTGACCAGGTCAGGATGACTGCTTCCTCCCTGAAGGACATTAATGATTCAGATCAGCTTTCATGACGAAAAGCAATAGACTCAGATTCCACCATTTGCTGAGTTTCTGGATTAATTTTCCAGCAATAATACCACTGGGCCATTGCCTTCCCTTGTTTTGTATATTTCATAATGGACCTCCACTTGTTCATTTTTAAAGTATTACTCTTATAAAACTGTGCTCTTTTCCCTCTGGGCAATGGGCTGGAAAGATATTTGATAAATGTCCATTTTTTAAAAATAATTTAGTCTGGTCACTGTGTTGATTGGATGGAGTGAATGGGCAATGTTCTATCCAATGCAGTATGCACAGTGAGTGCTTTAGAACTGGTTTATGGTTAAGTATTTTTGTTAAATTCTTGGGTGGGTTTTGATTGCTACATGGCCTGGATCATGTGGAGCAAGAGAACACCATAAATTGTTGTGGACCACAGACCATTGACGATATCTAACCACCTCCTCATGACCTACCTTAGCCTGGAAGGCATAGTAAGTGAGAGTTGTTTTAACCACACACCACAACCTGACAGTGGCCATGAGGTCAGTCTCTTAAAAGTTGAAAATTAGTTGCTGTGGGATAACAGAATGTTACTCACAACTTTGTATTGACTCAGCTGCATTACAGCTCGCCTTGATTTTACTCTCACATGTTTCCTGTTTTTCTAACTGAGAAATATGCACGAAGACTTGTATTTTGCAGAATGCACCACGATTGCAAAGCAGAGACAAGATGAGTGAGGGAGAATTAAGATGATGTTAAACTTGAGTTTCAGACTGCAGACTGATAAAATGAAGTCAGTGCAGTTTTTTGCCACCTTGGATTGCATTTGGAGCTGCGATCGAAGGTGCTATCACTGTGCCTTTGCAAATGCTAACATTAGTTGCCTCTGAGCAAAACAAAAGTAAATGCTGGAGAAGCTTGGCAGATCTGGCAGCATTATTGGAGAGAGGAACAGTCCACATTTTGAGTCTGCTATGATTAGATTACATACAGTGTTGAAACAGGCCCTTCAGCCCAACAAGTCCACACCAACTCTCCGGAGAGTTACCCTCCCATTCCCCTTCCCTGTACTTACCCCGTCTAATGCACCTTACACTATGGGCAATTTAGCATGGCCAATCCACCTGACTGCACATTTGGGAGGAAGTCCATGCAGACATGAGGAGAACATGCAAACTCCACATAGACAGTCACCCAAGGCAGGAATCAAACCCAGGTCTACTGGAACTGCGAGGTAGCAATGCTAACCACTGAGCCACCGTATGTAGCCTTCATTTTCAAATGTCTTCTTCCAAAGCCTTGTATTGTACTTGAAATGTTATCCCTGTTTCTCTCTCTACAGATTCTGTCAGATTTACTGAGTTTCTTCAAGCATTTTCTGTTTTTATCTCTTCCCACCAGCTTTACACTGTGACAGAGCTTCTTACACTGAATCAGAAGTCACATGACACCAGGTTATATTTGAAATCACGAGTTTTTGGGGCGCTGTATCTTCCTCAGGTGAGGAGAAGAGACTTCACCTGACAAAAGAGCAGCTCTCCGAAAGCTTGTGATTTCAAATAAACCCATTGGACTTTAACCTGGTGTTGTGTGACTTTTGATGTCAGTGCAGGCACCTCCACATCATTCTTACACTGGACTATAAAGAAAAAAAGCAGACTTCCTGCAGAGAAAATGTGATCACCCTCAGTGGGCCTTGCAATCCATTGAACGGCCATCTTGTCCTATGATACAGAGGTTGGGCCTACTGCAGGATGTTGCCTCCAAACTGCCCTGCGGAGCCAATGTCCACTGTCATAGTTGGCATTGGTAACACCTCAAATTGAAAGCACAGCTTCCAATCTGAGCAGTTCTTCAGATACCATTTGATTGCCTTCCGAAGTAGAGAGTGAGAAAAGGATGTTGTCAAAAGTGAAGAAAGAAATTCCCAAATGTCTCTCTCCCTCACAATCCTGAGGTTGGGTTTGCTGTCTGCAATATTGTGCAAGATGGGCACAAAGGTAAGAACGTGCGAATTAGAATCCTACATGTTGTTGGGATGAGAGAAAATATTCATATTTCGGTCTTTACTTTGGGCTGAGACGTTGGGTTTCAAAACTCCTCAGAAAGTAGTTCAAGATTTCAACTCCTTACCCTCATCCACTCATTCCTGGCTTCCTATTCCTGGGCATATTCTGAGTGGTCCTTCAAGACCAAGGAAAGGGAAGAGAGGCAGTAATTCTGTTAAAGATTTCTTCTGAAATATAACCTCCATTCCAAATGTCGATCAGACTGCACTGAATATCCAGCATTTGCTGTTCTTTGATTCATGATCAGAATATTTGTTTGTTCAAGCTGCGCTATATTTACAACCACCAGGTGGAGATGACGCACTTTTCAAATTATTCCAAGACCTCTCAGTGTCATTGTTTAGTCGCTGGCAACAAAAATGGTATTATTGACCTATCAAAGGATAAGACAGCACAGTGTTGCTGACGGCATCAGGGGGAGTGAACGTTTCCATCATGTTGTTTATTGAAACATGTAGGATCCTGAGGGGTCTTGATATGGCAGATGTTAGAAGATTGTCTCCACTTGTGGAAGAGACCAGATTGGGGGACAGAGTTTAAAATATGAAGTGTCCCCTTTTAGGCAAGATTAGGAGGGTTTTTTTTTTCTTTCCCTCTCAGAAGGTTGTGGGTCTTTGGAACTTTCTTTCAGTGGGACTAAGTTCTGTTGTTGAATGTTCTTGAGGCAGATGTTTGGCCTGAGAGTCAATAGATATCGAGGTTTGGCAGGAATGTGGAGATGAGTCCACAACCAGATCAACGATAGTGTTTCCTGAAGGTGGTCCGGCATAAGGTGTGAAATGGCCTTCTCCTGCATCTATTTTGTATGTTCCTATATTTTTATGCTCAACTACCACCCATAAAACTCAAGCAAATTCCCACACCATGGCAATGAAACAATCTATTGTGTTAGTTGAAGTCAGTGTGGGTCAAGGAAGTAATTTCCTATGTTGGATGCCCTTCCTCAGAGCCAAAGCCTTCACCAGGACAAACACAGCAACTGGCCCAAACTCTGACCAAATAATGTGGATACAATAAAAGTAAAATACTGCAGATGATGGAAATCTGAAATAAGAACAGAATATGGGAAAAATCTCACCAAGTTCACTATCTGTAGAAAAAGAAACAGTTAATGTCTCCAGTCTATTATGGCTTCTTCAAAACAGAAGAATATGGAGTCATAAGGCAGTTGAAAATGTTAACTTTTTTTCTGTCTCTGTATGGATACTGCCCAATCTGCTGGGATTTTCCAGCACTTTCTGCTTTAATAGATATACCTAGTTTTCCTGTTTCACATCAGAATGCCATTTTTCCTTCTCACCCACCCAGCAATTGTTGGGTGTGGTAGAAGTTGGGGAGCGGGAGGTGGGAGGGAGAGAGTCCTATATGGCTTTCCAAAGTCGTTTCTGATGGGAATCTCACAAATTGGAGGAGGTTTTAGGCCTGAGATGGATTTGAACCTAGGCCCCAAGGTGAGGGACTAACTGTTCTCACAGGCCCTTTTTATAAGTGCACAGTCCACTTAACTCGGCCAAGGCTTTGTGACAGGCCAGTTAAACCCCATTGATTCGTGTTGCAGCAAGTCACCTTGCTATGTCAAACAGGTAGAGGGATCATTTCCAATGAATTTGCTCTCCCAATTGAGCGCTGACCCACTTACTGCATGCACCAAATGCCACTGCTTCTTTTTTTGTGACCATCTGACCATCTCTGTGTCAACAGTGAAAAAACTATGTGCTGGGAGTTCCCAGTGGGAGGAACTCCCCAATAGAGGACAACATCAGGGAGTTGCCCCAGGCAGAGAACAATGTGCATTGATCGCCTAGCCTGTGAGAAACTCCCATTCTATACTCGTTCATTAAACACATTTTAATTTACTTTATCTGCCCTGACTCATTAATTCACCATCGAGAATGCCTCTATTAAATCACTATATCATCTTGAAAGTTGATGGGCTTATGCTGTTATTTGAGGTGGGGTGTAAGTGAAGTGAATAGAAAACATGGATATGGGACCCAGAGAGAGACAGAGAGAGGGAGAGAAAAGGAGATAGGTAAACACAGAGATTGCTGATGATAAACTGAGAAAGAAATAAATGCCCAGTAGAGTCACTGAGTCAAATAACACGGAAACAGACCCTTTGGTTCAACTCACCCATTCTGACCAGGTTCTGTCAACAAAACTAACCTCAGTTGCCTGCATTTGGCTCATATCCCTCAAACATGTTCCTATTTTTGTACCTGTCCAAAAGTCTTTTAAATTTTGTACCTATACCTGCATCCACCACTTTCTCCTACAGTACGTTTACACACAAACCACTCTCTGTGTGAAAACATTGCCCCTCAGGCCCTTTTTAAATCTTTCTCCTCTCACCTTAAAAATATGCGGCCTAGTTTTGAACTCCCCTACTCTGGGGGAAAGATCTTTGCTATTCAAATTATCTAAGCCCATCATCATTTTATAAATCTCCATAGAGTCACCTCTCAATTCCTTCACTCCAGCCTCTCCTTATAACTCAAACTTGGCAACATCCTTGCAAATTGTTTCTGAACCCTCTCCAATTTAATAATATCCTTCTTATAGGAGGACAGCCAGTACTATACATAGTACTCCAGAAGTGGCCTCACCAATGTCCAGTACAACCACAATACAATGTCCCAACTATGATAGCCAATGGTCTGGGGAATGAAGGCAAGTATGCTAAATGCATTCTTAATCACCCTGTCTAGCTATGATGTAGCTTTCAAAGAATTATTTACCTGAACCCCTGGGTCTCATTGCTCAAGTACACTCCACAGGATTCTAACATTAACTGTCTAAGTCCTGCTCTTGTTCATTTTACCAAAAATGCAATGCTTTACATTTCCATGAATTAAACTCAATCTGCCAGTCCTCAGCCTATTGGCCCAATTAATCAAGATCCCTTTGTAGGTTTAGAGAACCTTCTTCACTGTCTACAATAGCACCAACCTTGGTGTCAACAGCAAGTTTTCTAACGTAATAACAGCAAGATCCAAGATGGCGGCAGAGTAAGCCCCTTCAGCCAGAGCTTGTCTTCCTTTACTTCTCCTTCTCTCTCTGTTCGTGGTTTTTTCCCTCTGCTTCTCTCCCGGCCTCCAATAACAACTCCTGGCCTCAGCGCAGAGACCACGGGGAGGGGGCTCCAGTGGCAACCTCCTGATGCAGACACCTCACCCCCCCCCCCCCCCCCCCCCCCCCCCAAACCCCCAGTGTGGCAGTCTTGTGGCCTGGCAAGGTGGTCTTCTGGCCTGGTTCAGCGCTCTCGCCGAGGTGGTGAGGCAGCCCCCACTGCTTCGCCTGCCCCCCCCCCCCCTCCCACCCCAACACATACACACTCACTCTCAATGTGGCCATCTCCCAGCCTGGCACAGCCTCAGTGCAGTCTCTCAGTCTTGAGGTGATACCAGAACAACCTCCCAGCCTCATGGTCCTCCAGGTGAAGCCTGGCCTGGTCTGCAGTCAGGGCCCAGTGCGGACTGGAGGCTAGGTGCCAGCCTGGCTTGTGTGGAAGACCGCTGTTCTGGACTTTTATTTCTATAATGCTGGACTTGTTGTTTCTCCATTTTCTAAGATCATGTAACTAAAAAAGCTTTACCTAGGTACCTTTGAAGCTAAGATGGCGACATACAACCTTTTCACTGTACACATTGAGTATATGTGACAATAACACTAATTCCATACGATTCAATTATATATTCTTATCTAAATCATGTATATAAATGACAAACAGAAGTAGACCCAGAAATGACTCCTGCAGAAAACCGCTAGTCATAAGCTTCCAATCATAAGCTTCCGCCACTACTACTCTCTGCTTCCTACTGTCATGCTACGTTTTTATCCAGTTTGCAAACTTCCAATTGCTAACGAGAAGTGTAAATGATTGAAAATGGTAACCCATACAGAATAGGACCTAGAGGGTATGGGGTGGGTAACAAACATGGAGGAAGGTATTCACGCCCTGAGATTGTTAAACTCAATGTTGAGTCCTGAGGGCAGTAAGATGGAAGATGAGGTGTTGTTCTTCCAGCTTGTGCTGAGCCTTGCTGGAGCATGGCAGCAAGCCTGAGGCAGAGATGTTGGCCAGGGAGCAGGGTGTTGTGTTAAACTGGCAGGCAACTGGAAGTTCAGGGTCATTTCAACAGACAGACCATAGGTATTTTGCACAGCGGTCACCCAATCTGCACTTCACCTTCCCAGCATAGAGGAGACTACATTGTGAGCAGCGAATACAGTAGATTAGATTGAGTGAAGTGCAGGTAATTCACTTGTGCTTCACCTGGCAGCCTTAGATAGTGAGGAGGAAGAAGGTAAACAAGTAAATATAGTATCTTCTACCATCTCAGACTTTATAATTGTGACGTCTGTCTGTAGACATGTTTTTGTTTGCCAGTTCTACTATTCTCCCCCAGAATTAGTTATCGTGGCTTCTTCTTTAGTCTGTACAAATGTGTAAACCATTCCCTCCAGCTGGATATCACTATCGCTAATTTACTCAGTGAACTGAAACACTGCAGGAGGAAATTATGAGAAACAGAAATGGACCCAGCACCGATCCCTGCAGAACCCCGCTGATCACAGGCCTCCAATCCGAATCAGCCAAACTTTTTTCAAACTATATTCTCCTTAATATTCTCTAATTGCATCCTGTGTGGTACCTTGTCCAAGGATTTCTGAAAATCCACATTTACCACATCTGCTGCACATTCTGCATCCACCTTCGCTGTTAACTTTTTAAAGAACTTTCTCAAATTTGCTGACAATAACATGGCTTAAAGCATTACCAGCAGAAAGTGCCACATTATGGTTATAGTATAACTAGTTTTTTTTTACAATGATAACACTGAAATTTCAAATAATTTTCCTTTAAAATTAGCATCTCACAAATAAGGTAATAAATAATTTAAATGCAATGCATTAAAACAAGACAGAAGGTATGATTTTTAAAAGACCAAATTAAATCTACACTCCTTGGTCCAACTTCCTTTTGCTGTTTCAACCTGATTTATTTGCTTTCTCCTGACTTCCTGTGCAGGGGACCTGTTCTGAAACAATTCCGTTCCCAAACGTGTGGAGGAACTAAAACTCAGCACAGTGTCCAGACGTGGTCTGACCAGCAACCCCTGTAATGTTAAAATGATTCCCTTTGATTGATGAGAAGTGGTTCAATTCATACAATCCAATGTTTAGCTTCAGTGTCTTTGCAATGGGGGTGTGAGCAATTAAACCTGATCTCTTTCTGTCAAGTTTCAGAAGAATCTATTAAACAGGCACTCTGTCCATCTCCTTGACTCTATCTATCAAGTCTCCTTGACATTAAAACACATTAAAAATATCAATGTTCATGAGCCTCCCTTACTAGTTAACATCCTTTATGCTTGGATTCATGCTTATATCTCTCCTTCAGACTAAGACTGAGCCACCCAGACATTTGGAAAGTCAATGTTGACTGATTTGGAGATGCCGATGTTGGACTGGAGTGTACAAAGTTAAAAATCACACAACACCAGGTTATAGTCCAACAGGTTTAATTGGAAGCACACTAGCTTTCAGAGAGACATTCCTTCATCAGGTGGTGGTACGGACAATCACCTGATGAAGGAATGTCGCTCCGAAAGCTAGTGTGCTTCCAATTAAACCTGTTGGACTATAATCTGGTGTTGTGTGATTTTTAACAATGTTGAGTGAGGTGATGTTGGCTTCAGCAACAGAACGGATGTTATTTGTCGCCCCAGTGAAAGACAATAATAAACTCAATCAAGGTCCTTGTTATGTCTTGCCACCTGGAATCCTGCCCCAGACATGAAATGGATTAAGCTTCATTGTGATTTCTTCCCTAATCAGCTACCTGTGGAATTGGTTAGGTTCCTTCTCTTGGAGCCGGGGTCAGACACCAGATTTGAATGATTGAGATAGAGTGCTGCCACCGATCTTTCTCTCTATGCAATTTATGTAAATGATTTGGATGTGAATGTATGAGGTATGGTCGCTAAGTTTGCAGATGATACCAAAATTAGTGATGCAGTGAAATTTGAAGAAAATTACCTCAGAATACAACAAGTCCTTGATCAGATGGGCCAATGGGCTAGAGTGCGGATGGGGTTTATTTAGATAAATGTGAGGTGTTACATTTTGGCAAGGCAAAACAGGGCAGGGCTTATATGGTTAATGGTAGGGCCCTGGGGAGTGTTGTGGAACTAAGAGACATAGGGTTGCAGGTGTAAAGATCCTTGAAAATGGAGTCACAGATAGGCAGGGTATGTTTGGCATCAATTCCCGACTCATTGATTAGAACATTGCGTATAGGAATTGGGATGTCATACTGAGGCTGTACAGGACATTGATGAGGCTACTTTTGGAATACCGTGCTCAGTTCTGGTCACCCGTCTGTAGGAAGAATGTTGTCAAACTTGAGAGGACACAGAAAAGATTTACCAGAACATTGCTGGGACTAGAGATTTGAGTTATAAGGAGAGGCTGAATAGGCTGGTACTTTTTTCCCTGGAGCATCAGAGGCTGAGGAGTGACGTTACAGAGATCGATAAAACCATGTAGGCGTGGATAGGGTAAATAGTCAAGGTAGGTTTCCAAGGGTGGAAGAGTCCAAAACTAGAGGGCATGGGTTTAAGATGAGAGGGAAAGTATATAAAAAAGATCTAAGGAGCAACGCTTTCACACAGAGGGTGGTGTGTGTATAGAACGAGCTGCTAGAGGTAGTGGTGGAGGTAGGTACATGAATAGGACGGATTCAGAGGGCTATGCGCCAAATGCTGCATTGTGGGATGTCGGTGAGATTTGGGATGTATCTTCAATGTCGACAAGTTAGACTGAAGATTTTGTTTCCATGCGGTATAACTTTATGATTCTAGTCGAGAGACTTTCTTCAGACTCTGGTAGAAGATGAGTCGCAGACAGATAAGTCTCAGCAGAAGAGGCTCTTGACTTAGATAACAGGGTTCAAGTTAGATCATTTCACCAACTGTTAAATCTTTGATACATGAGCTATTACTAACAAGGAGTAAGGAAGACGCATGTGCTTCCATGAGGAGACTATGTCACAGCTCCAATTGTAGTTCCCTGGAGTTCGGTCATTTAGTACGTGCGAGGCTGGGTTCGACAGATTGATAATCAGGAAGAGAATCAAGGGTTATGGCGAAAAAGCATGAAAATGGAGTTGAGGATGATCAGATCAGCCTTACTGTCACTGAAGGGGAGAGCAGACTTGATCGGCTGAATAGCCTATTTCAACTCCTAATGTCTTCTTATGGGTTTTATCCCGCAATGCTTCACCCAGCGATTGTCTTACATATGAGGGTAGTTGGAGCCTCACATTTGTGGGCGGCACGGTGGCACAATGGTTAGCACTGCTGTCTCACAGCGTCTGAGACCCGGGTTCAATTCCCGACTCAGGCGACGAACTGTGTGGAGTTTGCACGTTCTCCCCGTGTCTGCGTGGGTTTCCTCCGGGTGCTCCGGTTTCCTCCCACAGTCCAAAGATGTGCGGGTCAGGTGAATTGGCCATGCTAAATTGCCCGTAGTGTTAGGTGAAGGATTAAATGTAGGGGTATGGGTGGGTTGCGGTTGTTCGGGTCGGTGTGGACTTGTCGGGCCGAAGGGCCTGTTTCCACACTGTAAGTAATCTAATCTAATCTAATTATTAATAGATTAACCATTTCATACCCATTGACACTTTCAACTACCAGTCTCTGGTCAGTGACTCCAGGAGAGATGGGATGAACACTGGAAATGTGTAAAAAATGAAAAGACACTGGATAACTGACTTGGCCCCACCCTCGCAGTTTATAGAACTGAGTGATGAGGAATAATCAAAAACTGTTCAGTACACATTCACCCTATTCTAGCCAACGATTGGTACATAGAATCCTACAGTGAGGAAACAGGCTCTTCGGCCCAACAAGTCCACACCGACCCTCCGAAGAGTAACCCACCCAGACCCATTCATCCTACAGTTACCCCTGAGTAATGCACCTAACCTACACATCCATGAATACTATGAGCAATCCACCTAACCTGTTCATTTTTAGACTGTGGGAGGAAACCCAGCCAGACACAAGGAGAACGTGCAAACTCCACACAGACAGTCACCCGAGGCTGGAATTGTACCCGGGTCTCTGACACTGTGAGGCAGCAGTGCTAACCACTGAGCCACTGTGCCACTCACATGAATGCGAGAAGAGCAGTACATCATAAAAATGGAAAATTACAGGAAAGAGGAGCAATTGGATTGTTTCCGGATTTGAAGAATTGAACCTGGTGTATATTTGCCTTGAATATCCCATGGTCTGCTTGCATGGTGTGATTAGGCAGGATGTCAATTGGAAGGTGGAAAAAGTGGCCATGTGCTGTGAACTGGAAAGGGAAGCTGATTACATAAAGAGGAAAATGGTGTTCCTTCAATCAGTGGCTTTGTGCCCATGCTTGAAATGAGTAATTTGCTGGAAATAAGCCAGAACAAAGATATGTTCAAAATGCATCACAATAAAGATGAAGGACATTAACCTTGACATCACGTTCAGCATTCCCTCCTCTCAGCAAAGAAAGGGCATACCTGTGGACAAATGGCACTTTTCGCCATCTCAGAATGCCTAAAAGGGGGTGACAATGGTCAAGTGGTATTATTACTGAACTGTTAATCCCGAGACCCAGGTAATATTCCAGGGACCAGAGTTCAAATCTTGGCACAGTGGATAATGGACTTTAACTCCAATAAATTAAGAATCTAATGATGAAACAAACAGGGAGAAACCCCACCTGGTTCACTACTGCTGCTTAGGGAAGGAAACTGCCACCCTTACCTAGTCTGGCCTACATGTGACTCCAGACCCACAGCAATGTGGTTGGCTCTGGGCAATTAGGGATGGGCAATAAATACTGGGCTAACCAGCGATGCCCTCATCTCATGAATGAATTAATAAAAAACCAAGGGTAACTTTTTCACACAAAGGGTGGTCCGTGTGTGGAATGGGCAATAAATGCTGGCCCAGTCAATGCCCCCCACAACCTATTAATGATTTTTTTAAAAAAGCAATTCATGGTCAGTTGAACTCTTGTGAAGTCGGATCACTGATGGTTACGTAGGAGTTGAGGCAGCTAATTTGGCTGAAGGATGCCAATTCATCAGAAAGCTGCAGAAGGGGCGGCACGGTGGCTCAGTGGTTAGCACTGCTGCCTCACAGCACCAGGGTCCTATGTTCAATTCCAGCCTTGGGTGACTGTCTGTGTGGAGTTTGCACATCCTCCCCGTGTCTGCGTAGGTTTCTGCCGGGTTAGGTGCAGGTTAGGTGAATTGGCCGTGCTAAATTGCCCATAGTATTAGGTGCATTAGTCAGGGGTAAATGTAGGGGAATGGGTCTGGGTGGGTTGCTCTTCGGAGGGTCGGTGTGGATTTGTTGGGCCGACGGGACTGTTTCCACACTGTAGGGAATCTAATCTAAAATTCCCCTTGCTCATCTTCAAAGAGAGGGCCGTGGACTCAACTAGATTGACCAGACTTGGCCGAAAGAAATGGTGTCCAAGGGGGATCTCCTTCCAGCAAAGAGCTCTCCCACATGGAAGTGTCTCTCTGTAATTTGAGTTTCTCTCTGGATTATGTGGGGAATTCACCATTCATCCTTCAGAGCTGCTCCTCAAGCCAAGTGCCACTGACACTGATAGAGGCAGGTCCACCGTGAACTGGGGAGCCTTGGCTGGAGTTCAGAGGTATCCTTCGCTATGGATGGAATTCCACGTTGAGCCAAAATAACTCGCATCTTCATACCCCATGTCATAACAGCTTTACATTGTAACTGCTTAATTAATTAATTGTTCCTTTTTGTGTCTAGTTTACATTTTACACATTTTACAGGTAGCCAACTGGAGTGAAGATACAAATTGCCTAATACGTGAGGTAGAGGTTCCAAATGTGAAGTGATTCATTTTGGAAGGTCGAATTTGAATGCTGAATACAGAGTTAAAGACAGGATTCTTGGCAGTGTGGAGGAACAGTGGGATCTTGGGGTCCACATCCATAGATCCCTCAAAGTTGCCTCGCAAGTCAATAGGGTTGTTAAATGGGTGTATGGTGTGTTGGCTTTCATTAACGGGGGCTTGAGTTTAACAGCCATGAGGTTATGATGTAGCTCCATAAAACCCTGGTTAGACTACACATGGAAAATTGTGTCCAGTTCTGGTTGCCTCATTATAGGAAAGATGCAGATGCTTTAGAGAGGGTGCAGAAGAGATTTACCAGGATTGGAGGGCATGTCTAATGAAGAGAGATTGAGTGTGTTCAGGCTTTTCACACTGAAGAGCAGAAGGAAGAGAGGGGACTTGATAGAGGTGTACAAGGTAATGAGAGGCATAGATAGAGTAGATAGCCAGAGATCTTTCCCCAGGGCAGAAATGGCTGTCACAAGGGGGTCATAATTTTAAGGTGATTGGAGGAAGGTATAGGGGATATGTCAGAAATAGTTTTTTTTTATGCAGAGAGTGGTGGGTGCATGGAATGCACTGCCAGCGTTGGCAGTAGAGTCAGAGACTGCAGGACAAGCACATGGATAGCAGTAAATTGAGGGGTGTGTAGATTAGGGTGATCTTAGATTAAGATAAATGCTCGGCACAATATCGTGGGCCGAAGAGCCTGTACCGTGCTGTACTGCTCTATGTTCGATGTTCTATGTAACCCAGATTTAAAAACATCCTATTTCAGAATAAAACAAAAAGGTAGGAGCAGGCAAAGAGTAAAGCACTGGTAGTTAAGGCTTTCAGCCAGAGAGTTATTAATTAATGCAATAAATTATCAGTTGGTGCACTAAAGGCTAAAAAAATGGATTTATTTAAAAGAATGCCAAATAAAACAACTTAGGGGAAAAGAAAATGTAGTGTAAAATGTTCTGTTGACTCATTATCCTCCTGTTTTATGTTGCTGCCAAGAGATGATTTACAAATGTCTCATTAAGTATCAAGTCATGGAGTTTTTTACACCACAGGAAAAGGCCCTTTGGCTCATCAGGTCCACAGTGTCATCAAACATCCACCTATCCTAACCCTATTCTCCAGCACTTGGCTCCTAGCTTTGTAAGCCCTGGCATTTCAAATGTTCATCTAAATTATTCTTAAGTGATAATAAAATGTTATTATTGTGCTATTTAAATTGAGACCTAAAAAGTATTACAGACTCATGCTTTGAGCCCATGCCCAGTTCAGCGAAACAAACAAGGTTTTGCCCTTTTGGTGCAGGCCTTTGCAGTGTACAGTAGAGCTGGGCTACGATTTGGAGCAAAGCCTGTACATCAGGCCCAGGCATTTGGGCAATAGACCAGGTTAGAAGTTTGAACCCAAATAATGACTTAACTTAATAGCCATGACACTCATCTTGCCTTACATATGCAATCTATTTTGTTACACGTCTCCCTTAAAAGTAAGCTAAGCTCTATTTGTTTAAATGAGTCTGCAATTTGTCTAGTTGAAATCATAAATCTCACTCAGAGCATTTCTTGTCACTTCCAAGAGTATAATCATACAATCCTAAGAATAGAGCAAAACCAAAACACCACAAGCAAAGACCATAAGAAACAAGAGCAGGAGTAGGCCATTGGCCTTGCTCCACCATTCAATGTAATCATGGCTGATCCAACATTCTTCAGGACCGCTTTCCAGCATTTTCCCGTAAGCCTTGATTCCCAACCAACCAAGAATCTATCTATTCCAGCTTTCAGTATAGACAAGGGTTCTGTGGCAAGGAGTTTCAAAGACTTACAACCCTCTGAAAGGAGAAATTTCTCATTTCAGTCTGAAACTGGCTTCACTTGATTGTGCGTCTATGCCTCCTCTAGTCCTAGACTCTGCCATGAGGAGAACAATCCTCTTAGTATTTACCCTGTCAAGCTCCTGAAAAATCCGATATGTTCGAATGTTGACCTAAATGAGAAACAAAAGAAAAATAAGTAAACAGTTGCTTGAAAACAGGAAGTGCTGGAAATGCCCAGCAGGTCTGGCAGCATTTGTGGACAGATAAACAATGTTAACATTTTGCTTTACACTGCACCATCTGAGGTCTCTCTGTTTGGATTTGAGTAAATTGCTTCTTCAGAACTGAATGATGATAGGCATCTGATGAGTTTTATGTTTCTCAATAGGGAATGGGAAAGAAAGCATGAAAGGATAGGTCCATAAGAGGATAGAGGATGGGAGAGAGTAAATTGAATAGATATCCTGAAGCAAAAGGCACAAGGGTTTTGCAAGTATGAGGCGATTGGCAAGTGGAAGATAAAAGCAAGATAAAAAGAGTTTGGGGTCAAGATGTTTCTGTTAGTGTGAAGGGTAAAGGATCTAAGGAGAGCTAACCAATTGGATACAGAATTGGCTTAACAATAAGAGATGGAGGGTAGTGGTAGAGGACTGTTTTTTTTAGACTGGAGGCCTGCAGGCAAATGGGACTAATTCAGTTTAGGATATCTGGTTGGCATGGGCGAGTTGGGCCAAAGAGCCTGTTTGTGCGCTTGATGACACTTTGAGTGGTAAAGGTTAGAGCCAAGACTATAAACATTTGTCAATTGTAGGTGTTAATAGCAGAATAATGAACACGACTGTCTGAAAGGAGACAGATGGAAAACAAGATTCAGGCCAGTCCATGGCATTAAAAATAAAATCAAAATGGGAGACAGAGCTCACGATCTGAAATTGTTGAAATCATTATAGAGTACAGGAGGCTGAAAAATGCCCAGTCACAAATGTATTATGGTACTGAAGGAAGCCATTAGCCCATTGCACATGCACTGACTTGCCAATAAGCATCATTACCTAATACCAACTTCCCACTTTTTCCCCTTAGCCTGCCCATTAATATTTATTCAAATAATTATCCATTGACTGGGAAAGATAAGACAATGATTTTTTTTCTCAGAGGGGTGTCACTTTTTCGAGTTTTCTTCAAAACTCAAGAAGCAGAGTTTTTGAATGTTTTGAAGACAGAGGTAGACAGATACTTGGTAAGAGAGGGGGTGAAAGGTTAACAGGGATAGGCAGGAATGTGCAATGGAAAGTTACAATGAGATCAGCCATGATCTTATTAAATGCCAGAACAGGCTTTTTGGGCCGAACGGCCAACTCCTGCTCCTAGCCCCTATGTTTGCATAGTCCTGAGGTAACAAGCTGGATAAATGACAAAAATAGGAACTAGAGGTAGGGACCCATTTCACAAGACCTTTAAAAGTATCTGATGAGTGTTGTGACCCCATGTGTAAATTAAGGACCTATCTTCCGTCTTGGATGGACGGCAGCATTTGAAGATGTGAAAGGGTAACTTGGGTGATTGGACCAATTTTATCTCATAGCACCACTATTATAAATTAATGCCTGAGCATTATTTAATTCCTGTTAGTGGATGCTTGCTTTCGACAAATAAGCTTATGTGTGACAACAGTCACAATAGTTCAAGAGTATTTCATTGACATGTACTTTCAAATGTCCTAAGAATATGAAGGTATTGTAGAAAGTTTCTGTTATGTCTTTTTTTGTATATTTCTCCTGTACCATTTTCTGGTTTCTCTGTTTCTCTCTTTCTCGTTTATCCTGTTCACCTCTCTGGTAACCCACAGTCCACAGTGGTTCAGTCAAAAGCCACAAATTACTGACCTTCCTGCTGGCCCACACAATCCAAGAACAGTCTCTGGGTCATTACACACTGTGTATTAAGCTCACGCTCGGTCAATATACAACAGCCACTCCGTGTCATGCCAACTGCACACTAAGGAATGAATGAGCCACAGTATCGACGTAATCGAAGAACAAACACGATAAACCATGTTTAAAAAGCAATGCAAGGTAGAAGATGAAAAGCCAGAAATGTGAAAACGAAAGGAGAAAAATCTTGTGATCAGAGGTGTCATCGGCCTTTGGAATGGTTTCTGAAGAGAAAGAAAATGCAATGAGGCAGTATATATTGGCCAGAAAAACCAAAGAAAAACATTGGGAATGCTCACAAGATAGATTTTGCCCCATATTCGGCCAAACTTTCATTGCTAACTTGTAAGGCTCTTGAATGAACCTGTATGTTTGAGGCGTGTAAAGGCACATTCTGGTTTTGTTTTATTTTCCACATCTGAAGGGAAGGAGCTGCTAATATGGTGACAATGTTCTCTGTGAATCACTTCCTGTGAAAAACAATTTCCACTTCTTTAGCTGTGTGAAACCAGGAGGATGCAGGGCCAGCGAGAAAGGACAGAGCGTGGGATGATATTTTGTAACTGCTTCAAGATGGAAAAACAACAGCATTGCTGAGTTCACTATTACAGAGACATCGCCTGGATAACTAAGGGGATTAATGACTCACTGGAAAAGAGCTACCCCAATGGGTTAGTGGGCAAAGGCATCATCGTGTGTGGTAATTATTCTGTGGGGATTGCCAGAGTTTATCACTTGTTGGCAGTAATACAATTGGCTCATTCTCCATGGGTCAGGGGAGAGGAATACTCAGGCTTGATACCTGTACCCCATTGCTACTTCATGATGTTCGGTGCATTCAGTAAGGTCAGGAGTGGACTCATTTGTGTTAATTCTCAGTATATAGAGAATACTCACTTGTGGTAAGGTGCTAGAGGGCTGCTATAATCAAGGAATTTTAGTCCAGAAATAGTCAGCATCTACAGGAGAGGAAGGGGAGCAATTGGAAAGTAAAGATTAATTCATAACAGAACTGGATGCTGAAGAAGGGTTTATGCCTGAAATGTCGATTCTTCTGCTCCTCAGATGCTGCCTGACCTGCTGTGCTTTTCCAGCAACCCACTCTTGACAAAGAATCTCGTTGCTCAGCTTTGAATGGGCTTGAATTTAGCCTTGGGTGATATGACGGAAAATTGCTTTAACTGATAGCACCCAAGACAAACATTCACAATAGGTTGACCAATCCATCTCCATCACAAGCAAGAATTTGAAATTTGTCCAAAAATTGGCACAAACCTGTCCATACGATGGTCAATGTAAGGAATGGAGTAATGACAGAGTGAAAAATAAATGAATTAGAATTTATTTTGTTGCATATATTCTTCCTTGAAAGGCATGGAGGGTAAAATTCCACTTTCTATGTACGGTAATGACCAGGTTTGAGGTGCTAAAGACCCTGCCCACTTTACATTGGCATTTGAGCCACTGCTGCATTTGCCAGAATCTCTGGCAGTTGTCTGTGAACTCCTTGAGCAACATCGAGAATTTAGAACTGAAGGCTGGATATCGACCAAAAATGTGCGTAGCTCAAGATGGGAAATTGGGAAATGGATCAATCTTCGCAGAACTGTTTGTCTTTTATGCATTTTGTGGAATGTGGGCATCATTGGCATTTTTTGCCCTTCCTCAATTGCCCTTGAGAAGGTGGTAGTGAGCTGCCTACTTGAACTGTTACACTCCACCTGCTGTGGGTTGACCCACAATGCCATTAGGGAGAGAGTTCCAGGACTTTGAGCCAGCGACAGTGAAGGACTAGCGATATATTTCCAAGTCAGGATGGTGAGCGGCTGGAGGGAAACTTGAAGGTGGCGGTGTTCCCATGTATCTGCTGCCCTGGTCCTTCTAGATGGAGATGGTTGGGGGGTTTGGAAGATGCTGTCTGAGGAGCTTTGGTGAATTTCTACAGAGCAACTTTTCATTCATGAGTAGATGCTGTGCAAGATAGAATCAGATTGCCAACCTGACAAATAGTGGGTAGGTGCCCACAGGGGCAGATGGGTGCTGGATGAGTTTGATTAGAAGGGCTGCCTCAGTTTTGTGGGATTGTGCTGTGGTTGTTTTAGAAGTTGTTAGGCCCTCTAGCCCTTACCCCCAATGGCTCCCTTGTCACCTCATGCCCACCATGCCAACTCAATGCCAAATCACGCTCCTCACCCACCCCTCACTGCCAACTCCGTAGCCACTCACCATATATCCATCATGGGTAGACCACAGGAGTGATAAGAATATGATAAAAAATCTAACAATCTAATTCAGCTCTCACTCCTACACACTTCATAGTTGGTAAAGTGTTCCCAATCACACAGCCTATTCAAAACTTTAAATCTCCTCAAGTGGTAAATCTCTCAAAAAGACAAACATGCTTTTTTTATTTTTAAAATCCCCTCAGTACTGCCAAACAGTGGAGTGCTTATTTCTCCCCAGCACCCATGTCGTGTTCGTCTAGGTGTTGGACATTTTGAAAAAACGAGTGCAGAAAACTTTATTCATATCCCATTCACCAGGAAGCAGAAACAACACCCGAGTGGCCAGTAACAAGCGATGTCCTTCTCATCAAAGGGCAACGCTGCATGATCCAAAAAGTGAAGAGGAGGGCAGGGATTAAATCAAAATAGAGTCAGAGCAGAAAATAGAACACTCCACATCCTGTGGTGCCCAATTCTTCCTGAAAACCTTAAGGGTGTTGGTAGACATCATGTGCTCCTTCTCTAGGGACATCTGGGCCTGAACGTAACCATGGAAGAGGGGCAGACAATTGACCCTAATGACCCCCTCCACGGCCCACTGCTACAAACATGCTTTCATTATTTTTCTTTTTTCTTTTCTTTTTCTTACCCTCACACTACCGGCTAACTGTGGTAGTGTTTATTTTTCCCCCCACACCCATGTTGTGCATGTGCAGGTGTGAGACACAGTGAGAGACAACAGCTGTACAAATCTTTATTCAATTCACACCACCAGGAAGAAAGGAAACACCCGAGTGGCCAGTGACAAGCAGTGCCCTTCACATCAAAGGGCAATGCTGCGTGATCAATAAGGTGAAGGGGAGGGTAAGGATTAAATCAAACTAGAGTTGGAGGGAGAAATAATCACTCCACTCCCTGCTGCATCCACCTCTCCCTGAACAGCTTGAGGGGGTAGGTAAACACAGCGTGCTCCCTCTCCAGAGACACGGGCCTGAACGTAACCATAGAAGAGAGGCAGACAGTCAGCCCTAACGACCCCCTCCACAGCCCGCTGCTACAACCATGCTTTCATTTAGATAACCACATCAATGACAATTAAACCCTTAACAGCCTCTTTAAGCAGTCCCTCAAAATGTGAACTCAGAAATCCAACTGCACTAAATATCTTTTGAAATGTGTCCCCCATTCATAAAAGCATAATGGGGGTAACCCTTGGGGAAATGTCAACAAAATGCTCTTATCAAAATGAACAACCAGTTGCTATATTTTCTTTTCCAACCTCTGCCACCAATCAAAGCAGTTCAATTTTATTTCACTCTTTTGAGAGCTGCAGCTTATCTTTCTCACATTTAAAGAACAGTGGATTTAAAATAAAAACATTGGGCTTATTACATTTATACCGAACGTTTCCACCCTTCAAGAGTGCTTATGCCTATTTCATCAATTTGTGAGTCCTTCAAAGGTTGAGGCCTTTGCAACAATCGGAATGGGATCTATTTGAACTCAGCAAATGGTCACACTGTCAGATACAGGGATGGGACTTCCACATTCAAACTGTCTTCCTTAATTAGCCAGACTCCATGATAATTTGGAAAAGCTCAGCAGGTCTGGCAGCATCTGTGAAGAGAAATCAATGTTCATGTTTCACGTCCAGTGACCCTTCCTCAGAACAGGTCACCGGAACTGAAACGCTAACTTTGACATCTCTTCACAGGTGCTGCCAGACCTGCTGAGCTTTTCCAGCAACTTATGGTTTTGTTTCTGATTTACAGTATCTGCAGTTCTTTTCCGTTTTTAATCCAGGATAATTTGGCTCTTGTCTCAAATTTACAATCTGGTCAGATATTTGATTACTTACAGTGTGGAAACAGGCCCCTCAGCCCAACAAGTCCACACTGACCCTCTGAAGAGCAACTCACCCAGACCCATTTCCCTACATTTACCCAACCTGCACATTTTTGGACTGTGAGAGGAAGCCGGAGCACCCGGAGGAAACCCATGCAGACACGGGGAGAATATGCAAACTCCGCACAGACAGTTGCCTGAGGTGGGAATTGAACCGGGGTCTCTGGCGCTGTGAGGCAGCAGTGCTACCCACCACGCCACCGTGGCTTTTTCTGTCTGCGACACTAACTTGTATTCCCAAACCACTCAATGCATTTAATACTCTGTCAGGGTCTTTTTAGCACTGGGCCATTTTCACCAGTGGTACCAATTTCACATCATTACCCAAAGTTACAAAGAGAGTCTATGCGCAGCAAAGTTTCTAACAGTGGTGGCACAAGGAGGGTTAATCATACCATTCAGAGGTAGGTCCTTATAATGTCAAAGTGGATGGTAATTGCTGATCCTGATGGAAGGGTCTAGATATTTTATCACAGAAATCACAACCACCAGTTGATACCATGTGCTTTAAATCATTTTTGCACCTGGGCTTGTGTACATTACAAAAATAGTTTCCTGGAATCATTCCTGGGAAGAAACAAGTCCAGTGCTAGCATTTTTATTTCTCTAAGAGCTGGTGTTTTCATGTTTGAGTGAAGACAGTGTGTCCTTCACAAACCGTGTTGAAACTACCGTAACCTGCCTTTGCATTTTAACACATCCTGGACCTTACCAAATATACCTTTTTGGTTTCCTCATAAATGCTTTACAAGTTTGTGAGTGATATATTTCGCTCTGGCACCTAAATAATTTATGAGTGAGCTGGCCGCACTCCAGCCCGCAGCTAGGATGGAGTTGTTTCTCTTTCCTTGCCTCACTCTGCAATGAACTGCTGCCTTTCTTTAATCGGTGTTACAGTGGCCGCTCCCCCCGCCCCCCCCCCCCCCATTACAGTTTAACGAGTAGCGAGACCGACATGTGCAGCTCTGAACAGCGCAGGCTAACAGTAGTCCTGGCTACGGCTGAGTTTGCCAGCCCCAATCCAAGAGCCAATATTGACCTTAGCAAGCCCCGGCTCAAGCAAGATTTAAAAGAAATGACAGGGCTTAAGGTAAAGATCCTACTGCTGTTTGCTGTCCAGTACCAGAGATTGAAAATGTTGGCACGTGGACTCAAAAGGGCCCCTGCTTGTCTTCCCACTGCTGAGGTGATCCATTGAACTGAAGGTCAAAGAGATATGTAGTGGCTGAGATGAAGAAATTCGTTCACAATGATCCATGTGTTCCTGGAGCAAAGAGTTCCTTTGGGGACTGCACATAGACTGGACTGAATATCAGATAATTGATGATGTGGTAGACAATTTGGACCTTGCTTCATTATCTTTGAGGACTCTCTTAAGTGGTTTGGTTTAAGTGGTTGAGTTGCATTCCATAGTCCCATAAGTTGTATGTAGAAGGAGCTTGTTTAAAGAGGTAGCCACTGGGAACAAAGATGTTCACTGAGACTAAAGATCCTTTGAAAATGAAAGGAGAGAAGTGAGGTGAGAGGTGGAGAGATGTGAGGAGGAAACGTCTCCAAAAGGAGCAAAGTAGATAACTCAGCCCCACCAGATCTTCTCTGCCATTCGATAAGATCATGGCCAATCTGTGTGTGTTCCAAATTCCACATTCCTATCCATTCCTGACAATCTTTAATTCCTCAGCTGAACAAGAACCTGTCCACTTTTTCCTTTAAAATATACCATGACCCCATGTCCGCCATCTTCTGAAGCAGAGAGTCCCGCGCTCTCTGAGAGAAAAAAAAACCCTGCCCTCTCCATCCTGATAGGATGAGCCCAAATTTTAAAACAGTGTCCCTTAGTTCTGGACTCACCCACAAGAGGAAACACCCTTTGCTCACCCACTCTTATTCCAGAATATTCCGGATCTTGGATTAGATTACTTACAGCGTGGAAACAGGCCCTTTGGCCCAACAAGTCAACACTGACCCTCCAAAGAGCAACCCATTCCCCTACATTTACCCCTTCACCTAAGACTATGGGCAATTTAGCATGGCCAATTCACCGAACCTGCACATCTTTGGATTGTGGGAGGAAACCGGAGCATCCGGAGTAAACCCATGCAGCCACGGGGAGAATGTGCAAACTCCACACGGACAGTTGCCCAAGGCTGGAATACACAGTTCACCCATCATTATTATAGAATCAGACAGAACAGAACAGGCCCTTTGGCCCACCAAGTCTGTATTGCTAAAAATACACCATTGCCTACACTAGTCCCACTTTCCTGCATAGGCACAGAGTCCTGAACTGTATGATGCTTGAAGTGCTCACCAAAGTACTTTTTAAAAGTTGTGAGGTTTCCTGCCTCAACTCTCCTCCTAGGCAGTGCATTCCAGAGCCATACTATCCTCAGGAATAAAAACTCATGTCCTCAAATCCCCTCAAAACCTCCGGCCTTTCACTTTAAAGGAATATCCCTTGTTCATGACCCTTCGACTAGGGGGGATAGTTGTTTTCTATCTACTCTGTCTTCATCGCTGAAATACTCTACCCCAGACAGCATCCTCCTCTGCACCCCCTCCAGTGCAATCACACCCTTCCTCTTGTGAATTCTCATGAAAACAAACCCAAGAGGAGGAATGGAACAAAAAAGAGGCAGAGGCCAGAGATCTGAAACAAAAACAAATTGCTGGAGAAACTCAGCAGGTCTGGCTGCATCTGTGGGAAGAATGCAGATTTAATGTTTCCAGCCTGGTGACTCAAAATGTTAACGCTGCTTTCTCCCCACAGATGCTGCCAGACCCAGCATCTGAGTTTCTCCAGCAAATCCTGCTTTTGTTTCATGTAGAGAAATAGTTGGACTTTAACCTTTATTTGGCGCATTCTGTGCGTGTTCCAAAGCCATGTCCAATTTTCAATTTCCACAATAAACCCATTGCAGCAACCTAACCTTTCCTTTTACTGTATATTTAACACAGCAAATCCTCTCAGGGTGCTGCACAAGAGTATTGTGAAGCAAGATATGAAACCCAGCCCTTATAAGGCCAACTTACCAAAGATTTAATCCACCAGTGTCTTAAAGGAAAAAAAAAGCAATGGAGAGGTATAGGAAGAAAATTCCACAGCTTCAAACCTGAGTAAAATCAGATCTACTCCACCCAATGATGGAGTGACCAAACTCAGGGCTGTGACATCTCGGAGTGTTGTGGATCAGAAGTTAACTATAGAAATCAGAGAGTCCTTGGAGATACTTAAATGGGTGAGAATTTTAATTGAAGATGTTACTGGATTCTCAGCAAGCAGAGAAGAGTGAGATGTTTATATTGAAGATGGTCTCAGGCTGCAGTGTGGTATTGATTAGCTGGTAAATTGGACAGAGCAATGAGAGATGGAGTTTAATCCCGATAAATGTCAAGTGATGCATTTTGGGATGTTTAATGAGAGAAAGGTAAACACAGTGAATGGCCAGTCCCTAGGGAGTACTGAGGAGCAAAGGTACCTTTGTGTACAACTCCATAGATCCCTGAAGATGTCAACACAGGTAGGCAGGGTAGTGAAGAAGGCACACAGGATGCTGACTTTCATTACCTGGGGGCATAATATGGGGACAAGGAACTCTTGTTATAACTTTGGGGAGTCAGGAGGTAATTTCATCACTGGACTATTCTAAGCCTCTAACCCACTTTGTAGCCACTGTGTTCATATGGCATGTCCAATTGAGTTTCTAGTCAAGGGTGTTGACATTAGGAGATTCAGTAATGGTAACACCATTGAATGTCAAGGGGTAGTGGTTAGATTGTCTTTTATTGGAGATAGTCATTCCCTGACATTTGCTGAAAATGTGCTGCTGGAAAAGCGCAGCAGGTCAGGCAGCATCCAAAGAGCAGGAGAATCGACGTTTCGGGCATGAGCCCTTCTTCAGCCTTTCTGCTCCTCCTTGGATGCTGCCTGACCTGCTGCGCTTTCCCAGCAACACATTTTCAGCTCTGATCTCCAGCATCTGCAGTCCTCACTTTCTCCTATTCCTTGACATTTGCCTGACACCTCCATACATGGGGCCCACTTCCTCGGGCACCTCGTCCAATTCCTCTGCGTCATTCTATTGCACACCTCAGTTCTCCAAAAGTGACTGTCTTTTGTGTAATATTTTCTAATGGCTCCATCTACTTTAGCTTCCTGGGAGGGTTAAATCACACAAGACGTGTAGGAGTCTGAGCCAAAGTACAGTTTGTTTTGGTTGATCAAGCAAAGCGACCAGCACCCCCTCACTGAAACCTGTGCCAGAACTGGCCGTGTGTATGACCAACACAACAGAAATCATAACATGACTTCTCAGCAAACTTCCAACATGCACACACATACTACAAAGTCAGTTAAGGCTAACACACCACTGACAGAATTCTTTTTGGCAGAAAGTCACTTTTTTCCTCAGCTTCCTGTGTTTCTCTTAAATCCAAGCCAGGGAAACAGGCATCCCGGCACAATTCTGCCTGGTCCATTGTAAAGAAGCAGGTTCATCCATTAAACTGTGAAGGCATTGATGCTGCACATCATTTCTCTGCATGTGTCCATATGTGTTAAATTTGTTGAGGTGAAAAATGAGATATTTTCCTCTGATTCACCCACCCCCGCTTTTGAGGGGCCTGGGATCGATGATAGTCTCAACATGTCTGCACAATGAGGGAAAGGAATTCACATGCAAAATAAAAGACTGGGTTACAATCTCCAAACAATTAAATATAAGGCTCCAGAGGTGATCAACAAAGTTTATAAAGTCAGAGCATAGTTGGAGTACCTTATTGGCACAGTTGCAATGTCGTACGGACATGAATTGGAGAGGACATGTAGAACAACATCAAAGTCCAATTCACCAAGCTTCCTTTAGCTGTTGAGCATTAAATTGACTCGGGGCAGGATCTTATCTACATTAAACAAAATTCAAAGGACAGGGAAAATTCCTCTTCCTGACCCCAGTAGTATTAGGAACTTGCCAGAGCCAGTTTTTTAACATGCTGCTCTTAATTAAGGACATTGATGGGCAGTATCCTAACACTGGAGGCCCAGTCAGAGAATCCATCGCTCTGGATGGTTGGCAGTCCCACCTGGTGAGGTGGATGCTACTGAAGGAGGCAAAAGGGCACCTCAAAATAGAAACACTCTCAGATGGCTGTTGGACATTTTTTTTAAATGCCCAGAGATAATCTTAATAACGTCAATATATTTCACAAGAAAACTTTGGCAGCCTGAAATCTGAATCACATTGAGAATTACATCGATAAATTTGTACGTTGACTTTGTAATCAGGTTTATACCATACAAACATGTGACATTCATTTAAAGAATGTAACATAAGATTTGTGGGTGACATGGTGGCTCAGCGGTTAGCACTGCTGGCTCACAGCGCCAGGGACCGGGGTTCGATTCCAGTCTCGAGCGACTGTCTGTGTGGAGTTTGCACATTTTTCCTCGTGTCTGTGTGGGTTTCTTCCAGGTGCACTGGTTTGCTCCCACAGTCCAAAGATGAGGTGAGGTGAATTGACCATAGTGTTAAGGGATGTGTGGGTTAAGTGCATTAATAGGGAAAATGTAGAGTAACAGGGTAGGGGAATAGGTCTAGGCAGGCTCCTCTTTGGAGGGTCGGTGTGGACTTGTTGGGCTAAATGGTCTGTTTCCACACTATGGGGATTCCATGAAATAAAAATAACAAAGATTGACTAAAAGAGAATTCAATGGATTGTTGGACATAATATTAAAGGGAGATAGTGAGCAAGAGGTAAAATACCAGGCTAATGCTCTGGGAACACATGTTTAGATCCCAACTTAGAGGCTGATGGAATTTGAATTCAGCCAACGGTAACATAAGATTTGAACGCATAGATAGTCTAACACATGAAGTAGGGAAACGTTTATTCCACTGGTATCAGTTCAATACAAACTGAGGATAAACAAGGAAAATGCAGCATTTAGATTGGTTTAGGAAATGATTTGTCAATCTGATCCATCTATTCATGAGACTTCCTTTCCTCAATAACATTCTTTCCTCTCAAGAAAGTCTATTTGACCACTGCAGCTGCCTTGCACTGTGCCCTCCCTCACCATCGCCACCTGCTGCTGGAGGTTTAGTTACCAAAGAAAACTTGGAATTAGCATTGCTCGTTCTGGGCTTTGGCTTGTCACTGGTTCATTGGCCACACGGGCGTCTTTTCTAGTGGTGGAATGTTAATAGAATTATTTTCAGGTCTGGGTGGGTTGTGGGTTGGTGTGGACTTGTTGGGCCGAAGGGCTTGTTTCCACACTGTAGGGAATCTAATCTAATCTAAATCCATAAAAAAAAGAAAAAAAAATAGAATTATTTTCACTTCGTGTTTTCACCGTATCTTACATATGCTCACACAAACAAACATGGGTGTGGAGGTTGATGACCACTACTGCTATTTGGCAGTAACATGGTGAGCCAAAAAAGAAAGAAAAGAAAAGAAAATTTGGAATTGAAAGCTAGAGCATCTATTGGTGGATGTGTCTCTCTTGTTTTTGCACTGAGTTCTATGAGAAATACAACAGGATCTGCTGCTGTCTGGGAAGTTTCAATGATATTTGGCGGGTCTTTGTCAGGAATTGTTTCCTGGTGGTTGGAAGTCCATCCCATCATTGGCCAGCAGTTCCAGTGTTTGCCACAGAGGGGGCTAGTGGCCATTGCCATGGAGAGGGGCCGAGGGGGTGGTGGCAGCCATGGTAACAGGAAGTGGTTTTCAGCAGACAGCTCATTTCCCCTGGAGCCAACAGGCAGCTGATGCTCCTCCTTACTTTGGGGAAAGCTGCAAGGCGATTAGTCTATTTGCAGCTAGATCATAGCCAACAGTGGAGGGCTGAGATCTCCTCAGTGCTCCTTAACCGGGAGGTGGGATGATGGGAAAGCTGACCAAGATGCCCAGAAGTTCATTCTGGTGGAGGCAAGAAGGCGGTGGAGACTGGATGCACTGCCACACCACCTAATTAAATGCCTTTTCTGCCACCTATTGTACCATCTTCAGAAGTGGAAAATTCCACCATGGTGACCATGAGACTGAGTGCCAGGGCCATCGGTGAGGAGGAGGATCTCACCCAGAGAAATGGCTGGGGATCTGGCTCTACTCATTCCAGGCCTGGAACTCCTTCCTCTGGATGATGTTCCAATTTATGCCTTTCCTGCCTCTTGCGGAGTCCACACGTGTTTCCACAGAAAGATCCATCAGTGTGGGACAATGGCTCTTGACTGAAGCTTCTATGGAGCAGCCCTCCCAAACTCAACCACAGCATTCAGGACCTGTTCTGCCTGGCATTTCACAATGCATTCAGCCACCAGCCACCTTGCCAAGCTGCCTCCAGCGTGTTATGGATTTAACCTGCACACATGGAATTATTGAACTCTCACAGATGCAACATCCCAGGGAACAACAGGCCGGCAGTGTTCCCTGCATTCTGTTCCTTCAACTGTATTTGAGACTCTGTTCTCTCAGTGTAGCTCCTCTTTGCACAAGGCATGGTACAAATGGTAGGCTGGTGACAAATTCTTACTAGGAACCTGCTTTTGAAGCTGAAAGATTGTGCAGCTCAAAATGATATACGTATTTGGAGTAACTCTTTCTCAGGGCTTAGCAAGACACAGCAGATCCCTGTTATACTATATCATTACAACACTACATCATCCCTTACCTCTAGAATTCACTATTCCACTGCTTTCCTCGTTGGTTCTTAAGCTCAACTCTCCATACACTTCAGGGCATCCAAGACTTTACTGTCGATGTGGTAATCTATACTAAGCCCCATTCATCCCTGTTCTCATTGAGTTACATTGACTTTTTCTGATTCTGCTCTCATTTGGATTTCTCTAGATCTAAATGCAAGCTCAGGAAAATCTTCTTAGTAATTGTTAAACAATGTTTATTATTGCAGTGTAACTGAACAGCCTGTTCTGAACTCATGATTTGGAGACGCCGGTGTTGGACTGAGGTGTACAAAGTTAAAAACCACACAACACCAGCTTATAGTCCAACAGGTTTATTTGGAAGCACTTCTGTGAGTGGCACGGTGGCTCAGTGGTTAGCATTGCAGCCTCACAGTGCCAGGGACCCAGGTTCAATTCCATCCTTGGGCGACTGCCTGTGTGGAGTTTGCATATTCTCACTGTGTCTGCGTGGGTTTCCTCCAAGTGCTCCAATTTCCTCCCACAGTCCAAAAGATGTGCAGGTCAGGTGGATTGGCCGTGCTAAATTGCCCGTAGTGTCAGGTACATTAGTCAGAGGGAAATGGGTTTGGGTGGGTTACTCGTCAGAGGGTCAGTGTGGACTTGTTAGGCCAAAGGGCCTGTTTCCACACTGTATGGAATCTAATAAAAGCTTTTGGTAGCTAGCTACCTGATGAAGGAACAGGGCTCCGAAAGCTAGTGCTTCCAAAAAATCCTGTTGGACTATAACCTGGTGTTGTGTGATTTTTAACTTTGTCCACTACAGTCCAACACCTGTACCGCCACATCATATCTCGGATTCATCCACATTTTCTTCAAATTCCTGGCTAAGCAATGCCTCACCTTTAAGATCCTCCTCCTTGTTTTCAAATCCCACTAGGTCTTGGGACTTCCTATCTCTGTAAACTACAGCAGCCTCACAACCCTCCGAGTTACCAGTACTCCTCTAATTCTCACCTCTTGAGCATTCCCGAATCAGTCACCATTGGCGTCCGTACCTTCAGTTGCTAAGGCCTATGTTCTGGAATTCTTAGAGTAAATCTCTTCACTTTTCTTTCCTTCTTTAGGATGCTTCTTAGAACTCCCTCTCTGGTCAATCATCTGTCCACATTTCTCTCTACGTGGCTTTCAGTGTCAAAAATTGTTTTTAAATGCCCAGTTGAAGTGCCTCGCAATGTGTTATTATGCTAAAAGTGCTATATCAGCGTAGGTTGTTGTTGTTGGACCATGATACCATAACTGACACAGGCAGCAGTTTAACTTTGCCATTGTAGGGAAGAGGTGAAAGCTCCTGAAGGGTTTCAGACCTGCCAAGGATCCTTGACCTACAGTATGGCCCTTGGAAGACAAATGAGGTGTAATAGGGTAGAGATAACAAGGGGATGCAGTTCAAATACAATTTCCTCATAAATTGTACAACTCACTGTAAGAAACAAACAGCAAAACCAAAATTCAGATTTAAATCAAACTTGCATGGTAATCAGAATATTCTCTTTTATTCAACAAGACAGAGAAACTATGGACATAATCATTTTAAAGTGTGTGTAGAGACCTCATATTATTAAAAAGGTACACATTATAATTTTCCCAGTACTTACACGAGTCTGTATCTTAAAATTTATGACCATTAAGCTGTTTTTCTAGCAATTTGTACTTTTTGGCTGTAATCTTACAAAGACTAAACTATTTTGCTATCTAATGGAATGATGGGTCACATGGTACATTTCACGACTACTTTCTCACATTCTAGCCTCGTTAATAATTCCCTCTCGAATTCTGAAGTTTACAGCATCTCCTCTTCACAGTTCTGCAGCTCCCCACCCCCCACCCCCAATCTTAAAGCTATCAATAAGCATCATTGAAAAATCACATGATCAGCCCCACACAGATCAAAGGTTATGGGGCCAGCAAATGGCCAATGTGGAGCTCAGTTTGTCATTTATACTCATCAGTGGCAATAAGGGAGATTTATCACTTTAATACTGTCCTAGCACCAGCCAAACAGAGTGAGCTCTCTTTTACTTCCCTCTCCTGGACTGATTTATTGCTTTCTTCCCATTAATGAACATAGAACGTAGAACAGCACAGCACAGGAATGGCCCTTTGTCCCATGATGTTGTGCCGAACATGACACCAAATTAAACACCTTCTGCCTGCCCCAGCCCAAATCTCTCCAATCCTTGCATATACATGTGTTTATCTAAAAGTCCCATTAATGCCCCTAACATATCTGCAGAGACTATTGCAGGCGGTTCTTCAATGTGGGTCCTTTGCTGGCCTCTCACGCTCATCCTCAGGACTCACATCATTCCATTTGGGGGGGTGAGATTGATGCCCAGTAGCTTGCTTTTGAACTTGGGTGAAAGACAATTCAAAACCCTGTCTTCCGATCAATTAAATTTCAAAAGAAGGCACACATTGACAGCATCACGGACTGTTCTTGTCAGAATAAAGGAGCAGACATGAGAAAATGTCACTCAGTGTTTGTTAACCTGGCTCCCTCAGCATTAGCTTCATGGGAGTTCACTATTTAATCTATTTACTGCGTGGAAAGAAACCAGTGGTTTTGTGGAAAGGTGGGGACCGGTTAGCTCATTTGGAAGGGAGTTTGGTGCAGAATAATGCCAACCATGTGAGTTCAAACCCCAGTGCCGACCCTGACTGAGTTGGTTGCTGAGGCCTACCTCCTGATTTTGCTCCCTAGTGATTTGGTGGAGGCCATGATTCGCGACCCTCAGTGGAATGCAGCAAAGAACAAAAGTGGTGAAAAAATGGGCACATTTTATGTCTCACACATGTGCCAAGTGGATATTAATTTGTAGCGGCTTTTAGCTGCAATGCTGTAAACTATCTATTCTATGCTTCTACCTCTACCCTTCAAGCCAGGCAGCATCAGGAGGTGGAGAAGTCGACATTTCAGGAGTAATCCTTCTCCATGTCCTGATGCTGCCTGGCTTGCTGTGTACTTGCGGCCTCCTGCCTGTCTATTTTGGATTCCAGAATCTGCAGTTTTTTTGTGTCTACTTCTATCCTTCAGCTCTTTCACTGAGGTCTACACCCAGGTTTCAACAATCAAGCACAGCAAACAGGCCCACATTGTGGGATTTGATTTGATTCGATTTGTTATTGTCGCATGTTCTGAGGTACAGTAAAAAGTTTTGTTTTGCGTGCAGTACAGGCAGGATTATACCATATGAAGTGTATTAGGGTAATAGAACAGGACAAGGAATACAATGTTATGGGCTGTAGGGAAGGTGTGCAAAGAGGGGGTCAACATTAAATGTGAAATTTGAAAGGTCCATATAGAAGTCTAATAACTCTGGGAAGAAGCTGTTCTTGAATATGTTGTAATGAGTGTTTTAGCCTTTGTATCTTCTACATGATGGAAGAGGTTGGGAGAGATTATAACTTGGGTGAGAGGGGTCTTTGACTATGTTAGCTGCCTTTCTAAGGCAGTGGGAAGTACAGATGGACACAATGGGGGGAAGGTTGACTTGTGTGACGGACTGGGCTGTGTTCAGAACTTGCTGTCGTTTCCTACGGTCCTGGGAATAGGAGTTGCAGTACCAGGCCATGATGCTTCCAGGTAGAATACTTTCTATGGTGCATCTATATAAATTGGTAAGAGTTTTTATGGACATGCTGAATTTTCTTAGCCCTGAGGAAGTAGAGGCATTATTGTTCTTTCTTGACTGTTGCATTAAAGTGAGTGGACCAGGACGGATTGTTGGTGATTATCACTCCTAGGGCAAACTGGTGGTTCAGTGCTGCCTCACAACACCATGGACCCGGGTTCAATTCCAGCTTCAGGCAACTCTCTGTGGAGTTTGTACATTCTCCGTGTGTCTGCGTGGGTTTCCTCCAGGTGCTCTGGTTTCTTCCCACAGTCCAAAGATGCTCAGGCTGTGTAGAATAGACATGGAAATGCAAGGTTATAGGGATAGGGTGTGAGGTGGGTCAGGGAGGGACGGTGTTCAGAAGGCCAGTGTGGACTCAATGGGTTGAATGGCCTGCTTCTACACTGGAGGGATTCTATGAACTTCTGTGAACCTGTCTATCTCCACGTCAGCTACATTGATATAGGTAGGGACATGCCTTCCACCTTGCTTCCTGAAGTTAATGAGCAGTTCTTCCATTTTGTTGATGTTGAGAGAGAAATTGTTGTCTTACTCACTCCCATCCTCCTCCATAACCAAATTTCTTAGAGTAGGTTTAGCTCTAAAACGTGCCACGTTTGAAATTACTTACAGCTTGGATACGGTTGAACAATGAGAAGTTGACCGTTACTATGCTGGGCAGCACTACCCATTTGGTCCATGAGCCCTGGCAAGTGAATCCAAGAAGTTCAGGCGGCTTGGTCTTTGCTGCTTCACCCTTGTTTGGATTGGGTGCATCTATGTGAATTCCCCTTGCTGTGGTGGGCCCACTCCCATACCTGAGTCTGACCGGGATTTGGGTGGGCTTGGTGCTCCTTTGAACTCTTCCCTTCACCAATTATCCCACGCACCACTGTCTCTGACACTCAGTACTTGACTTCCAAGGCTCCACTCTCATGGAAAAGACCCTTTGGGGACTCTGAAATTCTCCAAGAGAGGCAACAGGTACATTAGAGTTGACATAATTGAATCAAGGCGGGAGAAGAAAAATTAATTCGAGATTCCCATCCAGGATTCCCAAGAATGGGAATTTTTTTTTAAAATTCATTTTTAGCATGTGTGTGTTATGGGTAGGAGATTTGTTGCCTATCCCTAGTGCTACACGACAGGAACAGAGAGCTCAGTATTGCTGTAACCTCAAGACAGGGCTTTCAAAAGAAGGGATAAGGATCATAGAATCCCTACAGTATGGAAGCAGGCCATTCAGCCCATTGAGCCACACTGATCCTCCAAAGACCACACCACGCAGATCGACCCTCATCCCTGTAACCCTGCATTCCTCAATGGCTAATTCCCTAGCTAGCACTTTATGGCAATTTAGCATGAGCAATCCATCTAACCTGCACAGCTTTGGATTGTGGGAGGTAACCAGAGCACCTGGAGGAAATCCATGCAGACACGGGGAGAATGTGCAAACTCCACACAGAGAGTTGCCTGAGGGTGAGATCAAACCGGGTCCCTGGTGCTCTGAGGCAGCACTGATAACCTTTGAACCACCATGCCATCCATTGTGGATAGCTTTGTTTCAGTTTGATCACCCTAGTTTCGTTTCAGTTTGATAAAATCTAACACGGAAGAGGAATCAGATGGCTGAAATGAATATAAAGAAGGATTAATACTTGCAAACATGTTTCTAAATACAAGAGATCTGAATCAAGGCTGTATCTCGCTGATTTTAAGCCAAGCAACATTTCACTTGAACTAGTGTCAGACATGAGCACGCAATAGAGAAAAAACTGTGTCACAGCATTAGCCTGGCCTTGTCTGACAAGTCCTTGTGATTAAGAAAACTCTCTAACATTCAAACTGCAAAGGAAATGGCACAAAAAAAAAATTCTTCCCGACTTAGTCAGTGGGGTGTAATATTATGCTTTGGGAAAACCCAAGAAATTATTTTGAGAACACAGGCCTTATCTCACATCTCTGGCACTATGACAACTCTCTTAGGGAATAGTATTTTCCTTTCAAGGTGACTGAAGTGATAATTGCCCTTATTTCATTCATTTAAACAGAGCCAGTCACATTTGGAGATGTGAGTAACTGAGCTGCAATGAATTTTAACACAGTCAACTGTAGTTTCAACAATATAATAAGGCTGGCCAACTCACCTTTATCCACCATTTTAAGTCTGAATCTTGCTCATCCTCTGGCAACCCGGTGTTAAAGAAATCTCCAACTCCACTCCCACAGGGCAAAGCCTCCAATTCCTGCATTCCCCTCACCACTTTACCAACCTTCACCACTCCCTCAAGTCTCCAATTCACATCCCCCTTCCCTGCCACAGCTCCAACTGCCCCTGCATTCCAGGCCAATTCTCCTCCCCTCCCTGACAGCTCAAATTCCTTTACCTCTAACTCAATCCACTCCCCATCCCAAAGACAAAAGATCTTCCAATACATAGTCTGGACATTCAATTCCCTCATCCCCACTCCCCACCCTGAACATCCAATTACCTCACCCACACTTTGAACTTTCAATCCACGGCCTCCCAACCCTGGTCCTCCAATCCCACCACCGTGCCCCCACCCTGGACCTCAAATACCCTCATCCTAATCCAGAGGACTCCAGGTCCCCCCACTCCACCCATTGCCCTCTCCCGTGCCTAACGTGACCTGTGTGAATAGGAAGGGTTTGGTGGGATATGAGCCAGAATCCCTCCTAACATTGGAAACAAGATTTTCTTCAAAGACTGAAGGAAAAAGCTTCAGTTTCTGAATGAGCTAGAAAATAACCAGCCAATCAGAACCTGCCCTTCTCACTTACTGAGTAAACTTTGTGCAACAGCACTGGCAACATCCTAAGACAAATATTTAGGCAGCGTATCCCACTGAGATGAAACGTTACAGAGACGGAGGCGGGTGGAGAGTGGGATGAGGAGAAGGGGGGAGAATGTGGTCTGGGAGGCAGTGATAGAGTGGGGGATGGAGGGGGCCCCTAGTGGTAATGCTTTGGGAAGAAGAGAGGTCAGGCATGTTTTGCCACTTGTATGTTTTTATACAAGCTGTGAATGGCTGAGAGCACAGAAACAAGATGACAGCACAGGAAATTTACTGTGTTCCTGGTTACATAAAACCAGCAAAATGAATCGCTGGACTGACTGCTGGCTGGACGGAGGAAGCAAAAACAAAGTAATGCTACTGCAACTCCACAAGGGAACTGCATTCCGATTTCCCATCAACGCTCAGTCCTGTCAATCCTAAAGTGTCAGGAATTTCAAATTTGCCTCCTTCTTCCTGATGAGGCATCTTAAGCTCTGTCTCCTCCCCCTGACCATCTCACTTCCCATTCTGAAGATGTCAGGTTTGATTTTGACTTTATGGAATTGGGTATTAGTGAATTGGCAGGCTGTTTTGCATCTCCCTGGATAGAATTCAAAATTGGGAATGAGGTGTGAAAAAAAACACCAATTTTTCCTTCTGCTGTTTATACACAGGATGTGGGTGTCACATTCATTGCCCATCCCTGATTGTCCTTGATAAACTGGTGGTAATAAATGAAAGGCTTGCTAGACTTTTACCAAAGGGAATTAGGAGTCTGTCACATTGTCTTGGATCTGGGATCACATGTAGGTCAGACTAGAGAAGGATGGCAGATTTCCTTAAAGACATTAGTGAATCAGTTAAGGTTATGTGAAGATCCAGTAGATTCACAATCAGCATTATTTGACAGTAGCATGGTAAAACAAAATCAGATTTGTTGGGTACGCTATCACTAAGGTGAGCACTGCTGCCTCACAGCACCAGGAACCTGGGTTTGATTCCAGTCTTGGGTGATTGTGTGGAGTTTGTACGGTCTCCTCAATAATGTGTGGGTTCCTTCCAACACAACAAAGATGTGCTAGCTAGGTGGATTGCTAAATTGTTCTGTAGTGTTCAGGGATGTGCAGCCCAAGTGGATTTGCCACAGGAAACGTAAAGTTTTTGGGATGCTCTTGGGAGGGTTGGTTCAGACTCAATGGGCTGAATGATCTTTATTTGCGCTGTAGGGATTCTGTGATATGACTATGTTGAATTTTTCCTTAACAGCTGTGTTTGAATTTGAACTCAATTCTCCGCATTACTAGCCCATTGACACCACTTTTATTTTACCACACCCTTTATTTGTTATCAGTCATCTTTCACTGTCACGACATCTTACATGTGGGAGCCTTTGTTAACTCCATGAACACCATTGGTTTTCTGTTGCTCCGTCCGGGAATCTAGCTTCTCCTTCCAATTAATTTTCCTCAACCAGATTTCCCTCCATTTGAAGGTGTCGGCTTTCTACTGGGACCCATAGTCACTAATCATTCTCAAGCAGCATTGCTCATTCCCTTATCCCGGTAATGCAGATGGCCACTCACTGTCATTGCACCTTGGATTTTATTAGAAATTCATTCACCGCTGGCTAGGTCAGCATTTATTGCCCAAAGGGCAGCTAAAAGTCAATCGCACGTCACTGAGACTCTGGAGTCATATGTAGGCCAGCAGACTTCCTTCCTGAAAGAGCATTAACGAACCACAGGGGTTTTCCCAACAATGGATTTGTGGTCTTCATTAGATTCTTAGTTCCAGATTTTTAATCGAATTCAAATTCCACCATCTGCCATGGCAGGATTCAAATCCAGGTCCCCAGAACATTACCCAGATCTCTGAATTAACAGTCCAGCGTTAATACCATTAGGCCATCACCTCTCCCTTGCTTGTGTAGGTGATGGGTGGGGGGGGGTAGTTGTTGGACCAACCATTTTCGCTGTTTTCCAAAAAAACCATTCTCTTTGTCCACTTCCAAAATAATTAAAAATATTCTAACATTTGCAACCACCAGAGGTTCGCAAAGGATGAGAAGGAAGTCAAGTGCTCAACGAACCTCTTTAATTAAATGAAAAGTAAATGGATATCAGTTGAGCCTAGGCTAAGGTGATTGCAATCTCACCTCTCATGGCTGGTTCAAGTCTTACTGCAGAGACCTCAGCACTAAATCTGGGCTGATGTCAGGATCATCCAGACCAGAAGGAGGTGCTCTACTATCTGAGGTACTGCCTTTCCAATGACATGGTAAACCAACTCCTCTTTCACACCCTCTGAAGTGATTGTAGAAGATTCCAGTGATAATGACTAGATTATCTGTTTAAATGGTATTAGTTGAGGAATAAATGCTGGCCAGGATACCGATGAGAGCTCCTCTAATTGTTTTTGAAAACTTATGCCTAAATCTCTGCAAGAACAGAGGGGTTTGCTGAATGAAGGTACCTTTGACAGTGTGGCTCACCTTACTGCCACATTGGGATATCAATGTTGACTTTATGTTAGTGTACCTGGAATAGAAGGTTAGCTGATAAAGCCAAGGAGTTACCAATGTCACCATGGCTAAACTAACAGGCATCTCTTAACTTTTCATTTATTTAGGAATCATCTGAACAGACAACTTGCTTCTTCTGCTCTGTAAACCTTCAGCAGGGGCAAATCTGAGGATTTTTTAAAGCTGTCCTAATTTATCACCTTGCAGCAACTCTAAGCCAGCCTTTTCAAACAAAAGCTCAGTGTTTGTGCATCCCTCAAGTGGTTCTGCCTGATGAGTATATTCATAATTGTAGAAAATCACACTTAACATGAGTGTGCTGTATAAACACAGACGTGTTTGGTTTGTCATACTGGAAAATGAAGGCAAATCTGAGCATGAAAACTGAGGCTTATCTTCATGTGGGTGGTCTGGCAAAGCATAGCAGGAACAGGAATTTCAGGGAATCTGTAGGAAGTGTGCCTGGTTCAGGATGGGGTGTCGCTTAGATTCAGAATGGAGATTTATACAGGTGATGGTTTATACAGGAACAGGAATTTGAGGGAGTCAGTGGGAAGTGTTCCTGGTTCAGGATGGGGTGTCACTTAGATTCAGATGGAGATTTATACAGGTGATGATGGGCTCAGACTGACTTCTTTGGCATTGTAATATAATTGACAAAATTACAAACAAACTTCAAATGAACATGTAGTTCCTTTTTGGAGCGTGCTTGAGTTCTGGAAAACTGGAACTGCACGGGAGAATTTCTAGGGTGCCTGTGTTAGCACCATACAGTCCCTATCCAAGTGTGTGCGGTTTTACAGCAAAGCTCTGTCTAATCTCGCCCCCCCACCCCAGCGTAGGCAGAGAGTGGGGATCTTTAGAACAGGAGTATCTCTTTCAGTATTCCAAAATGAAGGAATAGTGCTGGAAGACTGTGCAGAATCATCACCTATCCACAGCCGTCGAGAACTCCAAGTTCGCTATCTGGGGATTGCCAGGTTTTGCCAGGAGGTAGCTGGGACAGGAGTTTGGTTTCCATACTGTGGAAAACTGGGCGAATTCCTCCGAAAAAGGGCTAAATTTGGTCCTTTGGGTAGATCCGAGAATCACAATGACACAGGTCCAATTCAGTCGACCGAACATCTGTGCTCATACAGCCACAGTTGTCTGCAGGAGGGATTATTGAAGGAACAAGGTTCTCTCTGTTTGGGGAAACTGGGAGATTGCAAGTCGTGATGGTGTACAAACAACACAATGAAATGATGCAACGTGACTTAAACATCACTTTGTGCAGTTGTAAACAAAGGATTTGGCAGACTCTTTTCCAGGAATAAGGTGACCTTTTAAGTGTGCACAATAGCATAAAGCAACAGTACAATCAGCATGAGTAACTTGATAAATCGAGGCCCTATAGACTACCCTGGTAACAAGCAGCAGAATTATCATTTCAAATATCATCATTATGACTGCTAGCAGAGGCCAGACAGAATGGAGGAGTGAACAGCCAGCACCTCCCTACAACAATAACCACAACCATGTAATGAGATTTGACTCCTAAACAATAAATTCCTCCTCTAGTCAACACAGCTGCCAGGCCTGGGAAGGACACATTATCAGTGTGTTAATATGAGCAGGGAAAGGTAGGAGGCTTGCAATTGAGTACTCCGAGATTTTCTCAGGGACTGGTACAGACAGCAGGTGGTCTCTACATTAACTGAAAATCCCCACTCATCTGCAGAGGTTAATGGCAATGTAAAATAATCATCGCTTGCACAGCGTTTGATACCACTGCTTTAATCACAGCTTTAATATAGCTGAGACTGTGAATTAAAGGTTCAGGGAAGTAAAGGGCAGGAAAGAAGGTGAGCTAAATTGTGATGGAGTAGTTAAGTGATCCCATTTAGGGTGTACTGAAGGTTCTTTTTGTATGCATTTAATTTCAGTATTTGGGTATTGCTGGAAATATGTGCATTTATTACTCACCTAAGTTGCCTTTGAGTGATTTGCTGAACCACATCAGTAACCAAGAAAAACTGAAATTGCTGGAGAAACTCAGCAGCAGTATCTGTGACTAGCAAGGCGAAAGTGGGTACTGCAGATGCTGGAGATCAGAGTCAAGATTAGAGTGGTGCTGGAAAAGCACAGCAAGTCAGGCAGCATCCGAGGAGCAGGACAATCGACATTTTGGGCAAAAGCCCTTCAGCAGGAATGAGCCCTCTAATCTTGACTCTGTGAATAGAAAGCAGAGTTTGAGTCGAGTCACACTTCTTTGGAACTGATAGCAGCTGGGAAAAGGTGATATTTATGCTGGTTAGGGGAGGTGGGAGGGGATTGGAGTAGGCATGGGCAGATTGGTGAAGAGGGACTCTAGACAGAGAGAGAGAGAGAGAGAGAGAGAATAGATGGGCAGAAAAGAGATAGCAAGGCAGGGAAGAAGACAGGAGACTATGCGGACCATGAATGGATGAAAATGTGTTAGCGATATTGAAAGCAACCTATGTCATATATGATGATAGGGCTCAGGATGTGAGGATGGGTAAAAGACACAGAAGGAGATGTTCATGCTCTACAATTGTTAAACTCAACATTGAGCCCTGAAGGCTGTAAGGTCCCCAAGCAGAAGATGAAGTGTTATTCTTCAACTCTCTGGCTCTCTCTGTTTTTTCTCTGTCTGGGCTCCATCTTCACCTACCTGCTCATTCCACCCACCTCAACCCCCACCATGTCCATCGCCTCCCCCGCCCCAATACCCCTCATGCCCATTATAACCATAAATGCCACACTTGTCTTAGCTCCTGAAGATCTGAATAAGGCTCCCTGGACTAGAAATGTTAACACTGCTTTCTTTCACAGTTGTTGCCAGATCTGAGTCTCTCTAGCAGCTTCAGATTTTGTTTATTTCAAATGTCTAGCATTTACAGTTCTTTGTTATATTTTACTGTCAGCAACATTGGGATCAGGCACTCAGGCAGGAAAGGGGAGGTTTCTTTCCCTAAATGACATTGGGAAATAAGTTGTCTTTTTTCTCAAGAGACAATCCAACAGCTTCGCGGAACCTTTTACAGGATTGTTCCCAAATTCAAATTTAAAAAATGAGTTCAATTGGTCGAAGTGATATGATGGAATTTAACCGCTTGGGACCTGATTTTACAGTGAATTAGAATCACGTCAACATCCCCTGTCCAGCAAGTTTACCACCAGCACACACCAAATGGCATCAGAAGTGCTAGAGTCACCAGCTCAGCTTTGATTGAGCTGAAGTATGAACTAGCCTTACTCAATCTTTGATCCTCGATTGATTATTTCGCTTTGATTTTTGTTGGATTCATCCTATTGCATTTTAATAAACTTTTATAATAATAACTTCTTTAATAACTTAATAAACAAGTGGCACGGTGGCTCACATTGCTTGGGCCCAGGTTCCATTCCAGCCTCAGCTGACTGTCTGTGTGGAGTTTGCACATTCTCCCCATGTCTGTGTGGGTTTCCTCCCACAGTCCAAAGATGTGCAGGTTAGGGTGGACTGGCCATGCTAAATTGTCCTTAGTGTCCAGGGATGTGTAAGCTAGGTGGATTAGCCTATGGCATATGGGAAATGCAGGGTTATGGGGATAGGGTGGGATGCTTTTGGAGGATCAGTGCAGACTCAATGGGCTGAATGACCTTGAACTGCATTGTAGGGATTCTATGATTCTGTGCCTTATCATTTTGGGGGAATCCTCACAGATCCTGAATAACAACGGTGGGAATTTTGAGAAAATCAGATGTGATACCGAGCAACATCAAAAGCAAAATGTGATATTTTCCAACCAAGTCTGAGGTGCAAGGTAAATTTCCTGCTGGTGCGATATGTATTAATGGAGATTATTGTTTATTATCACCTTCATAACTACCTCATCTCACCTCATTAACATACAGGGTCCCCTTGTGCCAGCCTGATGGAGAGAAACTAGATGCTGCGCATTTCCCTCCTTGTTAGAGGGTGAGGATCCAAATGATTGGGCATCTCACCACCCATCGTGACTCTCTCTGCGCTGCTGTGGGCAGATTACTCCAGGAATGAGAGAAAGGGAGGGATCAAAAGTTGCTGGCTAATGACTAATGTCAGGGAGAGATGGTGAGATATCCCGAGGAAATGAGTATTAGGTGCCGAGGTGTCGAGTGATTGAGTGGCTGACAGTCAGTGGGTGACAATCTTACAGGATACAACAGGAGTGGTAGAGCATGAGTCTGGGCAGGAGGTGGGTGCAATAGTAGAGTTTGAGCAGGTATGGCGTGGCAGAGTGAAGATGTTGGCACTTAACCTGGTGGAGCAGAGACACTCACTGACCTTCGTGCACCATTAATGTGTGTTCCTCCAAGAACCTGGAGCAGCTCTATGACATCTATCCAGCTACACCCAAGACAACATCAATATCACCTTGGCACAGCATGCAGAATGCATGATACGCTGCTTGCCTCTTTGTTATGAAATCATTTATTTTGGTCATTCCGGCATATTTGTCATCAGCACTTTGAATTGGTGGATGGGGATAGTAATGAAGACAACATGTTGGGATTATATTGCACAAACTCACTGAATCATAAAGGACTTAATGTGGGTTAGTTTTATTTATTCATGTGATATGGATGTCACCAGCTGAGCCAGCATTTATTCCCCATCCCTGTTGGCCGGTGAGAAGGTGGTGCTGAGCTGATATTGATATTAACCTGTGAAGTTGGCCGAGTGGCCAGTTGCAATTTGTTAACTTCTCATTTTCAATCCTTGGTAGATTTTGATGTCAATTATTGAAGAATACCTCCACTGTTCGGTGAATGGTGGAGAGTATCCTCGAACAACAGCCCTTCATATATGTAAGTAGTGGCACAGTTGGTACTCTGTAAGGGAGAGGGTGGTACAATGGGTAAATCCCAGCATGGCAATTGGTTGTATTTTAATAATAAAATCTGGAACATAATGCTAGCATCAGTAAAGTGGCCATGAAATTATCATCAGGGAATCAGGATAGCGGTGGAGTAGGATGCTTCAGTCCGCTCCATCTGTTTCTTTTTTTCACTGTTTTTTGTCTTTTTTTCTCTCTTCTTCTTCTCAGTGACATCCTGAATTCCCGGTCTCAGCGCGGACTCGGTCTTTCATTCTATGTGCTGACCTAGTGAGGTACCCTCTCCTCTGGGCATGGCTTTCCCTCCGCCCAGCGTGGTGATCTCCCGGCCTGGCGTGATGATCTCCTGCCTCAGGGTGGTGATCTCCCGGCCTGGTGCTGTGATCTCCCAGCTCAGCGTAGTGATCTCCCAGCTCAGCGTGGTGATCTCCTGGCTTGGCTTGGTGATCTCCTGGCCCAGCATGGTGATCTTTCAGCCTGACATAGCAATCTCCCAACCCGGTGTGGTGACCTTTTGGCCTGGTGTAGTTATCTCCTGACCCGGAGTGGTGATCTCCTGACCCGGAGTGGTGATCTCCTGACCCGGTCTGGTGACCTCCCGGCCCAGCGTGGTGATTTCCTGACCCAGCATGCCAATCTCCCAGCCCAGTCTGATGATGTCCCAGACTGGCGTGACTATCTCCCGGCCTGGCCTGGTGATGTCCCAGTTCGGTGTAACTATCTCCTGGCCCGGTGTGGCTATCTCCCGGCCCAGCATGGCTATCTCCTGGCCCGGTCTGGCGGTCTTTCAGCAGCCTGTTGCCGTCTGTCGGCCCAGTGTAGCCTCAGTGTGAACTTCCGGCCTTGAGGTAGTTGAAGGCCCAGCACAGACTGGAAGCTTGGGGCCAGCGTGGACTGGTTGGAAGGACTGTTATTCTGAACTTCATATTTTACTGTTTTTCTCATTTATTCCTTTGATCTGTAATGCTGATGCTTTTATTTCTTTATTTTTCTAATTTTATTTTCCTAAGAAGTTGTATTGAATAATCTGTACCTATGTACCTTGTATCTAAGATGGTGTCTTAACTAGTTACTTCTAAACTTGAGTACATGTGACACGCAAAGCGTGTTCTAATTTCTAATTCTAATTCTAATTTCTAGTGTAAAACCCTCCTAGTCACTTTAGGAAGGGAAATCTACCATCCTCTCTATTCACTTTATCCTTCATCTGCACATGACTGCAGACTCAAGCAATGTGATTGACTCTTATCTACCTTGTCCCAAGTTAACTGGGGATCAGGCAAATGTTGGCCTTGCTAGTGATGCCACATCATGAGCAAGAATATAAAATATTGACATCTCTGAATCACAAGTTTCCAGTTTCAATCTCACTCCAGACCTTGAGCATAAGAATCAAGGCTGACCCTCAGGTGCAGAGTGGGAGAGTATTGCACTGTTTCAGATGAGGCATTAACTCGAGGCTGTTTGAATGCTTGAGTGGATGTAAAGAATCTCATGCTGCTGGTCTGAAGAAGAGGAGGGGAGTTACTACTCCCAGTGTTCTGGGTGATAATTATCCTTCGATTAGCCTCACAAAAAGGAGATTATCACGTCATTATCACTTTGCTGTTTGTGGGAATTTGCTGAGTACAAATGAGCTGCCCTGTTTACTACAATGACTGCACTTCAGAAAGTACTTTGTTGACTGGAAAGTTATTTGAGAAATCTTGTGATCGTAAAACGTGCTATATAAATGCAGGTTTGTCTTTTCTCAGGCTGGGTCTCACATTTCAAATTCAAAACATCAAATCTAAGGAGAGATGAGGGCGGCATGGTGGCTTAGTGGTTAGCACTGCTGCCTCACAGCATCAGAGACCCAGGTTCAATTCCAGCCTTGGGCAACTGTCTGTGTGGAGTTTGCATGTTCTCCCAGTGTCTGTGTGGGTTTCCTTCAGGTGCTCTGGTTTCCTCCCCCAATCCAAAGATGTGCAGGTTCAGTGAATTGCCGGTGCTAAATTACCCGTAGTGTTCAGGGATGTGTTGGTTAGGTGCATTAGTTGGGGTAAACATAGGGTAGGGGGAATGGGTCTGGGTGAGTTACTTTTCAGAGGGTTGGTGTGGACTTGTTGGGCTGAAGGGCCTGTTTCCACACTGTAGGGATTCTATATTAAAAAAATGCTCGACCATCCTGTACAAATCCAGGTGAAAAGTCATGTACCCTCATCTAAATCATTGGTCATAGAGTTATACAGCACAGAAAATGACCCTGTAGTTGAACTCGTCCATGCTGATCAGATATCCTAATGTGATCTAATGTCGTTTGCTAGAATTTGGCCCATTTCCCTCTAAACCCTTCCTATTCATATACCCATCCAGATGTTGTAATTGTGCCAGCCTCCACCACTTCCTCTGGCAGCTCATTCCACACATACACCACCCTCCATGTGAAAAAGCTGCCCCTCAGGTCCCTTTTATATCTTTCCCCTCTCACCTCAAGGGGAAAGTGAGATCTGGAGATGCTGGAGATCAGAGCTGAAAATGTGTTGCTGGAAAAGCACAGCAGGTCAGGCAGCATCCAAGGAGCAGGAGAATCAACGTTTCGGGCATGAGCCCTTCTTCAGCCCTTCTCCTGCTCCTTGGATGCTGCCTGACCTGCTGCGCTTTTCCAGCAACGCATTTTCAGCTCTGATCTCCAGCATCTGCAGTCCTCACTTTCTCCATTCCTGAAGAAGGGCTCATGCCCAAAACGTCGATTCTCCTGCTCCTTGGATGCTGCCTGACTTGCTGCGCTTTTCCAGCAACACATTTTCAGCCCTCTCACCTTAAGCCTATGCCCTCTAGTTTTGGACTCCCCCTCCCCAGGGAAATGATCTTGGCCACTCACCCCATTCAGGCCCCTCATGATTTTATGAACCTGTGTAAGATTACCCCTCAGCCTCAGATGCTTTAGGGAATGTAGCCCCAGCTCTCCTTAAAGCTCAAATCCTCAAATCCTGGCAACTTTCTGAGGCCATTCATGTTTAACATCCTTCCTATGACAGAGAGTCCAGAATTGTATGCTTCATTCTAAAAGTGGCCTAACCAATGTCCTGTACAGCTACAACATGACATTCCAACCCCTATACTCAATGCTCTGTCCAATAAAGACAAGCCTTCATCACCACCTTGCCTACCTGTGGCTCCACTTATTGGAATAGATTATAAATAGCTGACACAAGTACTGATCCTTGATGTATCCCATTTCATACAGCCCGACAATCTGAGAATAACCCTTTGTGTTCTGTCCATTAATGAATCCTTGTGCATACTGGTGGTTGATTCCCAAAAGAATGAGTCCAAATTTTATTTAATAATCTTTCTGTGTGGCATCCCATTGAATGTTTTATTGAAAATCCAAATATGTTAAATTTATCATTTCCCTTTTAACCACATACGTGGTACAATCTCAAATGCTTGAACAGATCTGTCAAAACTGATCTTCCCTTTCAATAATTTGTGTGGAGCCTTTGCAAACACATTATAATTTTCTGAGTGGGTTGTTTTCATGTCCCTAGTAACAGATTCTAGCATTTTCTCTCCAACTGAGGTAAGGTTATTTACTCTACAGTGCATTGTTTTCTTTCTCTCTATGTTCTTGAAAATAATGTTTGCTATCTTTCAATCCATGAGGCTGCTCTAGAACGTTGGAAACTCTTAAAGATCAAGATGGATGTACTCATAATTTCTGTAGCTACCACTCTTAAAAGCCTTGGCTTTAATCCTCACTTATTTCATCAGAATGATTTATTTACCAACACTAGGAGATAAAGGAGGATTGTGATAATGTCACATGGTAAGTACCCTAAGGTCTAAGCTTTTATCCCAATACAGCAGTCTTTAGGGAAGGAAATCTACTTTCCTTACCTGGATTAGTTAAATTTTTTCTTCTTTTTTTCCTTTTTTTATAAACCCCCCCACACTACCGCCTAACTGCGGTCATGGTTATTTTTCCCCAGCACCCACGGTGTGTGTGTGCAGGTGTGAGACACAGTGAGAGACACAAAGTGCACAAATCTTTATTCAATTTCCACCACCAGGAAGATAGGAAAACATTCGGGTGGCCAGTGACAAGCAGTGCCGTTCACATCAAAAAGGGGGGATTAGTTTATATGTGACTCACCAACAATGTGGTTAACTCTTAACTATCCTCTGAAGTGGTAATTAAGGATGGGCAATAATTGCTGACCTTGCTAATGACAGTCACATCCCATTCAAAAGCTAAACCTTCCTCAATTTCAAGATTTAGTTCCCCACACACAAATATTCTAAGGTGTATACTTTTTGTTTTCTACCATGAAGACAGGCGCAAAGTGTTAATTTACTATGTCTAACACTTCCTTATTCTTCAATATAATTTGCCCTGTCCCTGCCTCTACTCTCAAATTGCCGCTGAAATGCTCTTTTGTGACATATCTGGAGCAGGTCGAGAGGCCTTGGCAGAATCTGATCCTGCTTGTAGGTATTTGTCACTTGAAAGCATTATTGGGGGAACAAGGCTGGTCAAGCTCCCTTCAAATTGGACCCTTACAATCAGCAAAGACTCACTCTATTAAGTCGGGATGGAGTTGAACCTCAGCTTTAGGATGCAATAGCCAATGTCTAATGTAAAGAACAAACCATTGCTGCCAATGAGTAATATTAAAGACATTATGGAGATAATAAGAGTTGTGTTACTCAACCTGCAAACCACACAGGAAACCACTATTGTATGAGACGAATCCGGGGTTGGGAGGGGTGAGAGAAATGAAAGTTTCAAAAAGCAATGTTTCTCTGCAACAAACCACAAAGTCAAGTCTTGTACACAGATCAGAAAATGGGAGGAGACCCATAATATCAGAAGGATTCTTCTGAGAAGCATTGAATTTGAAGGAAATTGACTACAATTAGCTCAATGGAGTCCCATGGTAACACCCAAACCACAATAGAGGTCCTCCCTCACAACAGTACTGATAACAACCAAGAGGAGTGAAGCTACACTAAAAAAAACATACTCAATTTCCCTGGTTTCTCAAATAATCAACTTTCCCACAATGAAGCAAGCTATAGAACACATATTTAACCATGATGGAATTTAAAAGGGAGTGTCTCACATGGTAATTGATCCAAAGTTAATTACTGTAGTAATCCCCGATTGTACCTTACAAGTTAACGCTTCCAGCACAACTCCCGTAGTCTGCTGACCAGGTGGTCTAGTTTGGTGCTGACACATATAGAATGAAAAACCCATGTTTAAGCCTCTGGAAGAACACCTACCTTTGAATTAAGAAGATCATGGGTTCAATCTCGACTCCATCACGTGAGGAAATAATCTAGGCTAGCACTCAGTACTCTGCTGAAGCTACCATCTTTTGGATGAACGAATAAGTCAGAACCCTGTCTTTCCCCTGGGCTGAACACAAAAGATCCAAAGTTGTAGTTGGAGAAAAGTTGGCCTGCCCAATATTTATCAACCATCACCAAAGCAAATAGGATGTAACATTTGATAGATTTGGAAAACAGGATTAATGTTTGCAGCTAGGCCAGGATTAACCCATTCACTGGAATGACAGCAGCATGTTAAATTGGCTCTTTGAAATGGTTGCTATTTGTGGTCAATGCTGCCCACACTGTTCATTGTACTCTCTATCAGCTGTGGACCCAACTCCCCCACCTGGCTAGTGCCACTTAAAGGTAGACAGAACCTCTTGGAAAGTGGATTTATACTGTTGTGGGGCAATGCACCATGTGCCTGGGATTGCAGGAATTACATCTCTAAACTCACGAAGTGTGAAAGGACCATCCCCAATCTGTTTGACTTGAGGTGGAGGTGAGCTGTCAAGGGCCAGGGTTTGGTAGCCCAGCAGAAGTGAGAATTGGAGATGGGTCAGTCAGGAATATCCAGATCATGGAATGCCAACCACTCTTCCCAAAATTTTAAGGAGGAAGCTTGGATGGTGGGGTGATGGTCACGTACCTGCCAAGGTGAGGGAGTTTGTGAGCATCATTCAAAGGCCTATTAAAGCCAATGATCAAAGGTCTGTCATATTTTTGCAGCAAGCTTCTCAGGGACAGGGGCAGGTGTGTGGGTGTGTGTGTGTGTGTGTGTGTGTGTGTGTGTGTGTGTGTGTGTGTGTGTGTATATACACACACACACACACACACACACGACCAATTTGAAGCTCCCTATTTCCGACATCCACCACCACACCCGCTCTCCCACACCGCGCACTGTAGTTAAAACCTCATTGTCTTAGCAGCCACATCCTTATAGAAGGCTTCATTCTCCCATGGGGGCCTGGCAGCCATAGTTATTTATTTTCTCAGGCATTATGAGAAGGCTTATATCTTGAAGCAGTCTCTCATTCCCCTACCTGCAAGGAAAGGCCACAGCTCTTTCAATGCCGCTGAACTGATATTGGGCCTCCAGGTTTTAGAGCTTTATTTCAAGTGTAATTCTCCATTCAGCAATTAACTAGCTTTTCAATCAAAAATCGGGATACGCATATCATGCTGACACCATGTAGGGTGAGGTTCCTTAAATGAGAATGACATCGGGGTCATAGGACACAAATGAAAATCTGGCCCAATTCTTTCAAAATAACTGAATGGGTGTTGAGATTCACATCAGGTGTGTTCATTTATGATTTGCCTCCAAACTATTAAGACCAGTCTCTAGGTGAGAGGCCCTAATTTGTTACTTTTCCCAATGGGATCGCTCAAACCATTAGTCTCCTGGGTGAGGAGCAATGGATTTAATCATTCCCTTTGGCTATTCACCCGAGTCCTCAGTTACTCACAACAAGGTTCATTTAAAAGATAAACCCCCACCCCCCCCCCCCACCCCCCCCCACCGTGGATACTTTTCTTCCATATCCAAACTGTCATTTTAAAAGGAGCTGATTTAGCCAGGTTTACTTGAAGTTACAACGGAATAAGTTTATTAATTACTAAACATGAGAAGAAATAGTCAAAATGTGTGGTGCTGGAAAAGCACAGCTAGTCAGGCAGCATTCGAGGAGCAGGACAGTCGGTGATTCGGGCATAAGCCCTTCATCAGGCAGCCTCATTCCAGATGAAGAGTTTATGCCTGAAACGTCGCCTTGCCTGCTCCTCAGATGCTGCCTGACCGGCTGAGCTTTTCCAGCGCCACAATCTTTGACTCTGATCTCCAGCATCTGCAGTGCTCACTTTCCTCTCCATAAGAAGAAATAATAATATACACACATACAGATTAGAAAAAAAGGTGAATCCAAAACTAAAGGTTCAAAAAAACCTATTGATCACTCTCTGAGCTGTACGTGAAAAGCAGGTGGTTGAATATTGTACCCATTGTAGTGGAGGTCACCCATATTGTTGATTGAAAAGTTGACTTTGAGATTATTGGCTTTATGAAATACATTTGACTTGATTCATCTCAGCACTGGCTGACTGGCAGCATATAGCGATAAAGATAATTTCCCTTCTTACCTGCAATGTAGAGGGTTTAAATAACTGTTCTCAAAGCTGTGATCTTCACAGCACACCAGCCAACTCATTGGAACATCAGGCCACTAACATAAAAGATTAGTGTTGCAGTCAGGTTTTAACCTTTTTTTGTATATTCTTAGAAGAGCAAACCACAAAAAGTCTGCCAAAGGTGACTTGCTGCCGAATGGGGAAGATAGCCCAGTATTATCTCTTCCTGTCGGCGTTTCTCTCCCTGGTTGAAGTTTCCCTGACATTCCACATGTGTAACATTCCAAAGGTCTGACACAGGACTTTGCCAGACAGCGACTGAATATACTTGTGCAGTTATCTTTTCGCTGTCGCAGACTTCTTTTAAAAGCGTGCATTTTAGAAACTTACAATGTCTACGACTCTTCGGGTTTTTGATCTCTCATTGTGACAAAAGAAACAACATAAAATAATGGGCTAAAATAAATATTTTGCTTAGTCTTTCTTCGCAGGGACATTCTACAATTGTTTTGCCTAATTCCTTCAAGTTTAGTTGCAAGCAATTGCTGAGTAATAAATTAGCCTTCATTGATGTGCATACATTCACTGGATTTTTAGAAAGTTCGCATGCTACACTTGGAGAGGTGCTAATGTTTGGAAATACACCATAGCGTGGGGTTGGGTTAAGAGCAAGTTCCACTTAATTTTGGAAATTGTACTGTGCTTCTTGGGTTTAGAGTGTTGCTGTAGTGATTTCACTCCTGAATGGTCTGGCTCTAATTTTAAGATTATGTCCCCTTGTTCTTGATCTCCCCCACTAGAGGAAATGCTTTCTCTGTGCGTGAGGACAGTGGCCAGTTATGTTCCATAACTCACAAAGTTGTTTCCAGTTTATGTGAGGCACAGGTTCTCTTGTTGCTATGCAGAAGCCAAGAAGGAAGCCCAGCCTTTTTTCTTCATTCTTTTCATAGAATGTAAATGTCACTGGCAAGACCTGTCATTGTTGCTAATTGCCCCAGAACTGAGGGTTGAGTCCTGTTGGACACACTGAAGAAGGATGGCAGAGTAACTTCCTCTGAAGGATATTACAGAACCAGATTGATTTTCTTTTTGCAATAACTGATGATCACGTTCGTAGTTATCAATACAGACACAAGGTTTATGTTTGAGAATTTGTCAACTGAATTCAAACTCCAACAGTAATCTCCTGTCTCCAGGGCATTAACCTGGACCTCGCATTACCAGTCCATTGCCACAATGACATCATGAGACTGTCATAGATTGCAGATCCTAGACTGGAGCTGATCAGCCAAGTTCACCTGAGAGCGCACACGCGGTGCGGTCATGTCATAAGAATTGGACAAGGAGTGGACCCTTCAGCCCCTTGAACTTGCTTTGCCATTCAGGTGCATCATGGTTTATCCAACATTCCTCATGTCCACTTCCCTGCCTTTCCCCAACACCTTTGATTCCTCTTCTGATCAAGAATCTATCCCACCCTTAAATATACACAAGGACTCTGTGTGCCAAGGAGTTCCAAAGACTCACAATTCCCTGATAGAAGAAATTCTTCCGCCTCTCAGTCTTAAATTGTCACCACTTTATATGTCCCTCTGGTCCTCAACTCTCCCACGAGAGGAAACATTTTCTCAGCATTTGCCCTCTCAATCCCTTGAAGCGATCGATTCCAGCCTCAAGTGACTGTGTGGAATTTGCACATTCTCCTTGTGTCTACGTGGGTTTCCTCCGGGTGCTCCGGTTTCCTCCCACAGTCCAAGTGGATTGGCTATGCTGGACTGCCCATAGTGTTCAGGGATGGAGCTTAGGTGCATTGGTCAGGGGAAATGTAAAGTAGGGGAATGGGTCTGGATGGTATACGTTTTGGAGGGTTGGAGTAGACTTGTTGGGCCAAGTGGCCTATTTCCACACTGCAAGGATTCTATGTTTCAATGGGATCACCTCTCATTCTTCTAAACTCCAGGGAGTAGCTTCCCAACTTGTTTAGCCTTCACTCATAAGATAATCCTTCCATACCAGAGAACATCCTTGTGAACTCTCTGTAAACAATTTCCAATGAAATGATACCTTTTCTTAAATAAGGGGATGGAAACTGCTCACAGTGCTCTGGATGTGGCCTCACCAGCACCTTGTACAGTTGCAGTAAGACTTCCCTGCTCTTCTTCTCCAATCCTCTTGAAATAAGGGCCAATGTTCCACTGGCCTTCCAGATTACCTGTTGCTGCTGTGTGTGTTTGCTTGCTGTGAGACTCCAGGGGAACAGCTTACTGTTCCACACACTCAACGTGAGTTTCCGGATTTTCCCTGCAGGTTCCATCAGGCTGTGGGCTGGGATACAGCACAGTGTGGAAAAGGAATCTCATATTGCGACTTTCCCCAATTCGTGACCAGAGGATAGCATTGCCATCCAACTAACGATGGTAGGCAGCTTCTCAAGACAAGAGAGGCAGGCAGCAGCTTTCCAGCATAAAGAGAGCAATCAGCCATAAGACCATAAGACCATAAGACATAGGAGTGGAAGTAAGGCTATTCGGCCCATCGAGTTCACTCCGCCATTCAATCATGGTTGATGGGGATTTCAACTCCACTTACCAGCATTATCCCCATAGCCCTTAATTCCTCAATACATCAAGAATCTATCAATCTCTGCCTTGAAGACATTTAGCGTCCCGGCCTCTACTGCGCTCTGCGGCAATGAATTCCACAGGCCCACCACTCTCTGGCTGAAGAAATGTCTCCGCATTTCTGTTCTCAATTGACCCCCTCTAATTCTAAGGCTGTGTCCACGGGTCCTAGTCTCCTCGCCTAATGGAAACAATTTCCTAGCGTCCACCCTTTCCAAGCCACAATGGAAGATACTTTGATGGAAACATGCCAGTCATACACAAGGATTGAAACAGTGATGTAGGACTTTAATTTGATGATAAGACCTTGTACAGATAACATTTGCCGAGAGACGGTGAGGCATATCTCTGACCTCGACCATTGACGGCCTACCAATCGTGGGGCTAATCCAGCACAGCCCATCGAGGTGGGTAATGATTGAAAATAGATTAAGATATGACCCCTTAAAAGTGCATGCACATCATATCACAATAAAAGATAAGTAAGGAAGAGGATGTTTCAAAATGGAGGTGCCATCTCTGTAATGTTATGAGACATAAACTACAAAATTGATTTTGAAGATGGGCCAACGCTGTTGGGAGAGAGATGGTGGAGGTTAGTGGACAGTCCACAGTTGTTGCTATACTCTAGGCAGGCAACAAGGGCCTGTCCACAGTGCTGACTCTCTGATCTGTCAGTGAGAGGCCACATCCAAGCGGTTCAGCTGAGCCCTGCCTTTGGCGGGATCCTGGATAATTCCAGTCTGCCTCTTTACATTGGCCTTTAGTGGTTGCCCCGGCCCAGATTCAGAATGGAGCCAGAAAACCAGAACAATGGCCAGAAATGCCATTGAGCACAGAGTATTACAGGCCCTTCAGCCTTCAATATTGCACTGAGGTGTGACACCAATCTGAAGCCCATCTAACCTACACTATTCCATGATCATCCATATATTTATCCAATGACCATTTAAATGCCCTTAAAGTTGGCGACTCCATTACTGCTACAGGCAGGACATTCCATGCCCTTACTACTCTCTGAGCAAAGAAATGACCTCTGACATCTGTCTTATATCCATCACCCCTCAGTTTAAAGTTATGTCCCTTTATGCTAGCCATCACCATCTGAAGAAAAAGGTTCTCACTGTTCAACCTATCTAATCCTCTGATCATCTTGTATGCCTCTATTCAGTCACCTCTCAACCTTCTCTAATGAAAACAACTTCAGGTCACTCAGCCTTTTCTCATATGACCTTCCCTCCGTACCAACTTCCAACCCAAGCTCCAGCCGGGCCTAAAAACTAAGCTTCAGGACTTGCTAAGGAGTTCCTGGCTCCCTAGTATTGTCCCAATGAGTAGGGTAACATGTACATTTATTACTCTGTCACTGCAGGCAGGGCCGAGAGGGAGTTGCCTCATTGATCTGTCCTCTTCACGTTTTGATGCGCCGGTCGTGGAAGAGAGTCAACTTCGAAATCAGAGCTCCAAGAACAACCTCAATCAGCATTTCAGCCAAGGGAAACAGAGAAAGAAAACTGGTTCAGCTTCCAAGGCAGACAGTGGGAGTTGGGAAGTAGAACTAAAATAAATAAAATTTGAAGTATTTTTTTAAGACTAGATCGAAGAAAAATTATTAAACTCATAAAGAGACAGTGTGGATGGGTGGCATGTAGTGGCAGAGGAAACAGATTGAAATGTTTTTAAATTAAGTGTTTATTTTATTGATTTAAGGAAAGTATTGCAGTGATATGTTTTATGGCTGTTGAATTACATAGTTTATTACTGCAGTACCAACCTTTATTTCAGTGCAGCAAAACCTGAGCACAGACAGCCTTTAACCACAGCTCATCAGCAACAGTAGTCATCACTGTTTTTTTGTCATATGGATCAATGCTTATTGCTAGCATACCAAGGGGTATTACAACAACATTAATGATAGTTTACGTTAATATGGTGCCTTTAATGAACAGCACATCCAAAGCATTTCACAGGAATACCATGAAGCAAAATCTGATATCAAAAGTGATTAAAGGCTCACTTAATAAGGTATTATTAGGAGGACAAAGTAAACAGCAGGAGAGGCAAAGGGAATTTTAGAACTCAAAGCCAAGGCAGCTGAAGGCACATTCACAAATGATACAGCAATTAACATTACAGATGGATGCTTGTCATGGCCAAAATTAGAGAAGTACAGAGATCTTAAAGGATTGTTGAGCCAGGGGAGATTACAGAGATCAGAAGGAGCCAGGAACATGGAGCAATTTGAAAGCATTGAGAGAAAGTTTAAAATCAAGGCATTGCTTAACTGGGACACAAGATAGTTCAGTGAACAGAAGGGTGAAGGCAAATAGGCTACAAGAAGAACTGAAGAGACTTGGATTCCCCAAGTTTATAAAGGGTAGAACATTGGAGACTGGTCAAAAATGCGCCGATATTGTCAAGTCTAAAGGCAAGAAATAATGGATAAAGATTTCAATGGATGATGAGCTGAGGCAGAGGCATCAGTGAATGCTGTTGTAAGCTGGGTTTTTTTGTAAATCTACAATAGTAAGTAAAGTGGGGTTCATTTTAGATTATATGTTTTATTGAGGTCTGCCTCTTAATCCAATTTTGCTAGGGTTGGAAGGTTTGAGCTATAAGGAGAGGTTGAATAGGCTGGGGCTGTCTTCCCTGGAGTGCAGAGGCTGAGGGGTGACCTCATCGAGGTTTATAAAATCATAAAGGGCATGGATAGGGTAAACAGACAATGTCTTTTCCTTGATTTAGAGATGCTGGTGTTGGATTGGGGTGTACAAAGTTAAAAATCACACAACACCAGGTTATAGTCCAACAGGTTTATTTGGAAGCACTAGCTTCCATAGCGCTGCTCCTTCACACCAGATGATGAGAGCTCCAAAAGCCAGTGCTTCCAATTAAACCTGTTGGACTATAACCTGGTTTTTTTGTGATTTTTAACTCTTTTCCTTGAGTTAGGAGAGTCCATAACTACAGGGCATAGGTTTAGCGTGAAAGTGGAAAGATTTATAAAGGACCTGATGGTCAACTTTTTCACGCAGAAGGTGGTGCGTGTATGGAATAAGCTGCTAGAGGAAGTGGTGGAGGCTGGTACAATTATAACATTTAAAAGATATATGGATGGGTATATGAATAGGAAGGGTTGAGAGAAATATGGGCCAAGTGCTGGCAAATGGGATTTGATGAATTGAGGATATCTATTTGGCATGGATGAATTAGACCAAGGAATCTGTTTCCATGCTGGATATCTCGATGACCCTATAAGGACAGATATGGAAGGTTTTATTGATAGCACTGATGTGGGGTCAGAAAGTCATGTTAATATCAAATATGGCTAACTCAGATCACATTTTTTCAAAATATGGATTATTAAAATAAAGGAAGATCTGGCATCAAGGTTAGCAATGGCAACGTTTACTGATAAACAATTTGGTTGTTGTACATCATCTGTTAAGAATTAATTTAGTAAAATTAAGGGATAGATAAAAATGAATATTATATGATACCAATCTGTTTGAATACACTGTAACACGGACATAGTTAAGAACTAGAATTCCTTGGACTTTATTGATTTATTCATTTTGGAGATGTGGGGAGATGAATATTTGGTATTTGTTGCCTTAGTTGTGCTGATAAGGTGGTGATGGGTCTTCATTTGGGGAGCCTTTGACCTCCAGAGATGTTCAATTGAACAGAATGACTTGTTGGGTCACATTAGAGAGCAATTTATCACTAATCATATTGATTGAGGCTGGAGTCACATGTAGGCCAGATCTTGTTAAGGACAGTCACTTCCTTCCCTAAACATTGTCAGTTAGCCACCTGGACTTTTACTCAGGTGAGTGGGGGTCAGGTGGCAAAGGCTGGGGTTGGGGCAGATCAGGTTGCTCTCAGTGAGGCTGTGGCCCAGGTTATTTATTATCATGGGTCTGATAAGTTCCAACTGAAAGGTTAAATCACATTGCGTCTTTAAATATTACCTATTGCCTGAACCAGGCAGAATCTTAGGCAGCCAGAAATAGGCTCCCAACAAAATAGAGGCAGTTGTACCATTAACATTAATGGAGCCATCAGGCCATTGCATTTTGAGGTTGTTATATTCTTATTAATGTTAGGTGGTGGAGTAAAAGTTAATCCTATTTTACCCTTGAGTCATGTAACATTACTAGTGGCACGATAATCTGCATCAAGCTGTTAACATCCATGTTTTTCCACAGAGAGGATGATTTGTACATTGAATGAACTGCCAGAGGAAGTAGTAGTTGCAAGTACAGATGCAACATTTAAAAGACATTTCATGAATAGGAAAGGTTTAGAGGGACATCACCTAATGTAGGCAAATAGGACTAGTTTAATTTGGGAAACCTGGTTGGCATGGACAAGTTGGACTGAAGGGTCTCTTTCTGTTCTGTATAATTTTATGACTCGATGATCTGGGAGTATTGATAGAATAATGTGAAAGGAATCAATTCATTATCCAAGTCCCTGCAGACACTAGCCAGTGGATGCTTTTGTCAGGCCGGCTTTGGAAAAAGTGTTACTCTGCTTCTTAAACCATGCTGGATCCAATTTAGGAGGGCTTGACATTGGGTGTAAAAAGCAGACAATGAGCCACTCCCCAGCATTGACATTTCTCAGTGTGAGAAACACAAACAGAAATGAATAAAATAAATGAAAACCATCAAATGCAAGTCACAGGAGTTTATACTAAAATAGTGTGGATGTCTTAACAAATTCAGCAAATCAAACTCCTGCCAGAGAGTCTCACAAGATGGGGAGGTCATGAGTTTTGTATTGAAAGATTCGTTTCCACATCTATGAGTCCAGACTCACGGTTTTTAGCTTTCCAACTTCATACATGATTTTTATTCGACATATTAAGTGACAATAAATCTGCATAAAGCTTTTCAAGTATTTGATTTGGTCTCAATGTACAGGGCAAAATAAATTGAATATTGACACCCCACCCGGCATTCCCTGATAATCGTCTTTATCTCTGTCCAACATTCCTTGTTCCTTTCTCCAGCTCTGGCAGACACATCCCAAAAACATGCCAGGGTGGAGAATGGAATCAAGGCAGGTCCTGTTTTAAAGCTGAGAATGTGCAAGTCTGTATAAGTTTTCAGGAACTCGGCAGTGAATCAAGCTCACAGAGCTGACATCTCAAAATGAATTAGTTCAGTGTAAGAAAGTGAACAATTTGTAATTATATGACATATATTCCATTAATTATATATTACCTTCATTGGGGATTATATGATGTCAGTATTTGGCACCATTTGCTTTGGGATGGAGTTAACTCACATTTGAAATTAAAACAACACAAATTCAGAATAAACAACCTCTTTCTAAGTGGCTCCTGGTAAACATGGGCCGAATTTAATGCTGGTGCCATTCACCATTTGGAGAACTGTTGGGCTCTCTCCTTTGCTCCAAGTGATCTGAGACAATTTCCAGATAATCGGACTCATCTTCGGATAGCTCCAGGTCTCCTGACAGATCAGGCTTCCAACAGGGAGGGACTCCTGGCCTCTCAGACAATCAGAGGCTATGCTAATCGTGCCAACATGAGCCATGGTGTTAATAAACGAGGACCACACCAGAGATCACCACTGAATCCCTGGAGAGAGGAGATGGAGCAATTCATGGGGTCACAGATAGGAGGAGCAGTCCGAATCTAAGGCAGGAGAGTAATCTTTAGAGTTTTCCACACCTTGATCCCTCAATTGGAAATTGTGAGTCGGTAAACAAGGTACCCCATGCCAGTAAACTCAACAGAGTGTATTTCTGAAAGCATGTGTAACCTGTAAAATTTTCATTTAATCCTGATCCACCACTAAATCCCATTAGAATTTGTGACCATTGAATATTTAGTCATTGAGCCATAGTGTCATACAGCATGGAAACAGACCCTTCAGTCCAACTTGTCCACGCTGACCAGGTTTCCCAAACTAAACTGGTCCCATTTGCTTGTATTCGGCTCATATCCCTCTAAACCTTTCCTATTCATGTATCTATCCAAATGTCTTTCAAATATTGTAACTATGCTTGCATCTACCATTTCCTCTGGAGGTGCATTCCACATATGAAAAACTCTGTATGAAAACATTGTCCCTCAGTTCCCTTTTAAATCTTTCTCATCTCACCTTAAAAATATGCCCTGTTGTTTTGAGCTCCCCGACCCTAGGGAAAAAATCCTTTGCGATTCACCTTACCCATACCTCTCATGATTTTATAAACCTCTATAATATCACCCCTTAACCTCCTCTGCCCCAGTGAAAAATGTCCCAGAGCATTTGCCTGCTAATAGCAGCACATCAATTAGACTCTTTAAGGAGTTATAAGGAGAGGCTGGATATCCATCCTCTCTGTATAACTCCTAAAAGAGTCCAATTGATATGCTGCTATTAGCAAGCATATGCTCTGCACCAAACTCCTCCTACCACACACATCTTTTCAATTTGTTTTGCTGGCTAGCATTTCTTGCCCATTCCTAATTTCTCAGAGGGTATTTAATGGGTTGACCACATTGGTGGGCATCTATCATATGTAGGCCAGGCCAGGAAGGATGGCAGATTTCCTTCCCTGAAGGATATTAGTGAACCTGATGGGCTTTCATGACAGTGGACAGCAGCTAGATAGCCAGCTCTTTAATTCCAGATTGTTATCAAAGTTCAAATTTCACCATCTGCTACATGTGGGATTTGAGCCCACATATCCCAGAATATCAGCCTAGGATTCTAGTTACTAGTCCAGTGATATTACCACAAAGCAATCACCTCCTAGCTTTGAGGAGGGTTAGTTTTCCTGCCACAAGGACTTGGTGTGCAGCTTCAACCTGCATTCTCCAAGCCCATCTGCCATCTTGGCCATTCCAGCAGACTCACATTTCACTGATGATTACAGTGATGATACTGAGCCATTTGAAAGCAATTCTTGCTTTTACGTAGAGCTTTTTGCAACATCAGAACATCAGTACTTTATAACTAAATGAAGTAATTCTGAAGTATATTAATTTGTTTATATCAATTGATTTGGAGGTGGTTGGCACTGCTGCCTCACAGCACCATGGACGTGGGATTGGTTCCAGCCTTGGATTTGTGTGAAGTTTGCACATTCTCCCCGTGTCTGCGTGGGTTTCGTCCAGCTGCCCTGTTTTCCTCCCATGGTCCAAAGATGTGCAGGTTAGGTGGATTGACCATGCTAAATTATCCCATAGTGTCCAGGGACGTGCAGGCTAGGTGGATTAGCCATGGTTAATGCAGTGTTACAGGCATAGGATAAGGCAGGGTATGGGGTTGGGTGTGGGTGGGATGCTTTTCAGAAGGTCACTTTGGATTTGATGGGTTGAATGGCCTGCTTCCACACTGTCGGAATTCTATAAATTGACTGGATAGTTTAACTGCATGACCAAAAATGAGTGCAGTTAGTGCCAAACTCGAGGGAACTCCCTTAAGGAGCTCGTGGCACAGTGGCAGTAAACAGAAGAGCTGGGTTCAAGTGTCACCTCCTCCAGAGTTATGCCTGAACAGCTTAAATAAAAATATATACTCAAAACTTCCCAAGGTGACTGATGATGCCAACTATGTTTCTGTGCTTTAAAAGGAAGTGCTGACAAATTGAACACCTTCAGATGGAAGTTATGTAGACATAAGTGGAGGTAATCCATCACAGGTAAACATCAGGTCTTTTTTTTTCCTAACTAGTTACCAGGAGGATAGTGTAATCACTGTTGTTGTGTTGGAAATATGGCAGCTAATTGGCACACTGCAAGCTCTTTCTAACTGCAATGTGTAAATGACCAGATAATCTGTTTTAATGATGTTGCTGGAGGAATGCACATTGGCTCAAAATAACTCATCTACTCATATTCCTTTCGGGAGAGCTGCTAATGTAATGGTAATGTTACTGGACAAAGAATACAGAACACTGGCTGGGAACATGAGTTCCAATATCGCCATGGCCCCTAATGGTAAGTACTATATCATTGTTTTTATTCACAACAATCAGTCTGGTTCACTTAGGAAAAGAAATCTGCCATCCTTACCTGGTCTGCCTTACATGTGACTCCATACCCACAGCAATGTGGTAGATTCTTCGCTGCCTTAGGGCAACTGGGGAAGTGTGATTTCTAATATCTGGCCAGTGATGACCGCATCCCACGAAATAATTTTAAAAATAGTACCACAATTTGTTTTTACTTTTTCACTGACAGACAGTGCCATATAGAGACATAGAGATCTACAACATGGAGAAAGGCCCTTGTGCCAATTGCACCCTCATCAGTCAAAAACAACCAACTAACTGTTTCACCTGATTTTCCAGCATTTGGCCAGTAGCCTTGTATCAGTTGGCATCACAAGTGCACATCTAAATATCCTAAACATTATGACGTTTTTTTGCCTCTGCCATCCTTTCAGGCAGTGAGTTCCAGATTCCCATCACCCTCTGCATGAAAAGAATTTTCTTCGTATCTTCTCTAAACCTCTTGCTTCTTACTTCAAACCTAGAATCCTGGTTATTGATCCCTCCATCTGTCTACCCTATCTATGCCCTCCATTGTTTTATACATCTCAATCATGACTCCTTTCAGTATCCTGTACTCTAAGGAAAACAACCCCAGTCTGTCCGATGTCTCTTCAAAACTGAAGCTCTCTAGCCCAGGCAACATCCTGGTAAATCTCCTCTGCACTCTCTCCAGTGCTATGATATTCCTCCTATAATGTCTATTCTAAAACTGCACACAATCCTCTGGCTGAGGCCTAATTGATGTTTTATACAGTTGCAGCATAATCTCCATGCTTGTAAGTTCTGTGACTTGACTATTTAAGGCAAATATCCCATATGCTCTCTTAACCACTTTATCTACCTGTCCCACTATCTTAAGGGACCCGTGTACCAGCACACCAAGGTTCCTCTGATCCTTGGTGCTCCCTGGGGTCCTACCATTTGTCATGTATTCCCTAGCCTTGCTTGTCCTGCTCAAGTGAATCATGTCACATTAATCTAATTGAATGCCATTTTCCTCTGATCAGCCCATCTGATGAGCCCATCTATATCATCTTGTAGTCTAAAGCTATCCACCTCACTATTTACCATCGCACCAATTTTTGTATCGTCTGCAAACTTATTGATCAACCTTCCTACATACATGTCTAAATCACTTATATAAACCATCAACAGCAAGGGCCCCAACACTAGCTTTGTGAAATCCCACTGGATATAGATCCCCTGTCAGAAAAACACCCCTCAATCATCACCCTCTATTTCCTACCACTCAACCGATTTCCTTGCTTCCCATGAGCTCTTATCTTTGCTACCAGCCTCCCATGCAGAACCTTATCAAAAGCCTTTCTGAAGTCCAAGTAGACTATGCCCATCTATACACCTGGTCACCTCCTCGAGAAAATCCAGTCAAATTAGTCAGACATGACATTTTCTTCACAAAACTACACTGACTGTGCTTGATTAATCCCTGCCTCTCTAAATGCAAAATAATTCTGTCCCTCGGTATTTCTTCCAATAGTTTCCCTCCCATCAAGTTTAGATTGACTGGCCTGAAATTTCCTCAGTTCGACATTCATCTGAAAGCTAATAGTCCTAACAATGTAGCACTCCCTCAGCATTGCACTGGGAGTGTGAACCTAGATTATCTGCTCAAGCCACTGTAAGTGAGATGAAGAGAATTCTATGTTTTATCCACTGTATACAATTAATGGATGATAACCAGCAAAGTGGTACAGTATCTAAAACTGACCTCAAGACCCTGGGCTAAGGACAGGGAGAAAAAAACAACCAGGAGTCCAACCTATGGTTGATGTGCAGCGATTCCTGCTGGAAAAGTTGTTCTTAGTTTCTTCTTTGGGAGAGGGCAGAACGTGACAGGCTCTCCCACGCCCCACTGCATTGTGGAGGATCGTTCATGGACACTAGCTACTCGGAAAAGGTTGGGATCAGGTATAAAGGAGCAATGCTCCAGAAAACACGGTAATACGTGAAAATCCTGAAAGTGAGATGATAAAAATACATCCACTGGGCCAAGTTCTATTGGCATTGACTTGACAGCTGGTTGCCAGTTTTGGCACCGCCCCCAAGCCACTCCATGAAGTGCAGCAATAGACGTTTGAGCCTTCAGAAAGCCTCAGGGAAAATAGATAGACACTTCACAAGCAAACAGAGAAACAGTATATTCCTTTTCCAGTGATAAACAGCCACCAGGTTTACAACAGCACGCACAAGAATGAGAGTAGAGGGTGCCAGACCATTCTGAGCTTCCAAGGCTGACTGCTGACATCATCTACAAGACTGTGCTTAACAAGGTTAGTGTTGGCAAATGGAACACTTTAGCATTTCATAAGCCCTGTCTCAGCTTCGATCTTTCCCAGGACTGGGATAGAGCAATTTAGATACCGAGTGAAGCTCCCTCTGCCTTGCCCCAGCAACATCCCTTCCCTCAGCAAAATGGAAAGGTTTTTCCCATTTTCCACACTAACCATCCCAACTGCACTTGTCAATGTAATTCCTAATTAATGCTGAATTTGGAGCAGTGTTGTAGAGGAGGCCAATGCCTATTAGAAATTGGATTGAGGTTCTCCAAATATATTTAACACTCTGTAGAGTACCAAGACAGAGGAAACATTCTTCTCAGTAATTTGGCATGGTTTTTCAACCCAAGTAGATGTCTGATTTTTTTTGTGTTGTGGGTCTTTTTATTCAATAGCTCTATTGAGAGAAGTTGATGAGACATATTCACGTTATGCATTACCATGTTTGTCTTTCCTAATAGGGGAACTCTTGTTTTCATTGTAGCAATTCAATGTGCACTTATACACCAAAATAAGAAACAAAACGTTGCGCCAAGGGGCACGTGTCAAACAGAAAGAAAAACTTGCATTTATGTTCCACTGTTCCCAATCTGTGGACGCTGTAGATCAGCTTATAGCCAATGGAGCCCTTTAGAAGTGTCGTCACTACTGTAACATAAATTTAGCAAGAAATCTGCACACAACAAAGTCCCACAATTGGCATTATGATGCTGAGTTTGGAATAAATGTTGTTCAGGACAATTCCCCTCAAAACAGAATGATGAGGTCCAGTGGTGCAATGTTAAGGCCTCCATCGAGTTCTGCGTATAAAATTGCCCTTGAGAGTATTTCACAGCTTTAGGAAGGCAATAAGTGCCCCACCCCCATTCCCCCACTCAACCCCTGCCCCTCCCCTCCCCATCCCGATTTCATGCCCTCCCCAGCTCAACGTATACTTTGCCTCAAATAGTGTATCTTTACTTGTTGCAGCAATGCTTAAGTTATCAAAATAAGAATCTAGTTAAGTTCATATTGTGAGATACAAAAGGTATCTACAAATCATAGACTGCCCACAGTGTGGAAGCAGGTCATTCGACCCATTAAGTCCACACGTACCCTCCAAAGAGCAATCCACCCAGACCCAACCCATTGGTAATCCATTCAGTCTACACATCCTTGAACACTATAGGCAATTTAGCATGGCCAATCCAACTAACATGCACATCTTTGAAAATTGGAGCACCCAGTGGAAACCCAACATAGACACAGGACAAATGTGCCAACTCCACATTGATGGTGGAATTGAACCCAGGCGCCATGAGGCAGCAGTGCCAACTATTGAGCCACCATGCCACCCCAATATATACACATATTACATTCATTGACACTTAAGTTTCTGGGCTAACAATAAAATATTCTGATATAAAGAATAGCATGCTTGTTATACTCCAAGTTGATGGAGTTAAGGTGGAGCTGGAGACCTTTAAGGCCTAAGGTCACATGCTACAGTGCAATGTTGGTATCATGAGCATGATGACTTACTGACCTTGAGACATCCCATGACATCCTCTTTATTCCAAAGAAAAACATTTTTTTCCTAACATTGACATAGTTGTACATAGGCGGATGCTGTTAATTTAGCAATTGTACGAACACGTAAACGGAGTTTACAGGATTACCAGTACAGGCTTCTGTCTAACACTTTTGATAATTCTTCGTGGCCTGGTAATCTGCCCAGTCTTCTGGACTATTCAAATCCTTCTGCAGCCCCCTACCTCCTCAACATTCCCTGTCCATTCACCTATCTTTGTGCGAACTTAGCAACATTTCCCTTAGTTCTTTCATCCATAATGTGAATATGTATGGTCAGTGTGTTACTAAGTTATTGAAGAATGTGGAATCCATCACAAGGATGTGATCTTCACAGTACATTGTGAACAACGCTCTTGTAACTTTTGTCCAAGGGATGGAAGGAACATTTTGTGGATGGAGAGGCTCCCTCCACTTCTGGGGTTAATAGGTTTGGCATACTTCAGGTGTATTCACAAGTGGTTGAATATTCTGATTCATCCCTGGCCAGCACCATTCCCTTTAATTTTCTTCCTGGCTGTGCTGGCGTTTGAGGACCAAGTGTGATAGCAACTTCAAGAATCAGAATTCATTGTTGTGAAAAGCTGGCACTGATTGATATGCGTGGGACATCTTTAAGCCACTGCTTAAATGTTGCTGGTCAATACACAAAATTGCTTTCTAACCATCCTGTACATACAACATCCTGGTGTCCCTGAGGTCATCTGGACATGATGTAATGGTTTTGATATTGGACATGTCTGAGCTTGAAGATGACTTGTTGTGATAAACCAAGTTAACCTCTGGATGGCCAAAATGAACCAATTCTCTCTGGTATTTCTTTATTACTGTCAGGCCATCCCTGAATAGTGATCTTGGAGTTGATCATCTTTAGTAGTTTCCCAATTGTATCAAGTTCACTCTGACCAAAGTGCAACAGGTTAGCATTGTGAGCATCTTCAACTTCAATTAATTCCATTAAGTCATGTATGGTCTGTTCCACAACAGAGAATGTGGTTTAAATCTTCTGAATTGTGACTGTACTGCTTTCTCTGCATACTGGTAATCCTGTCATTGTAATAAAATAATATAATATGAGCCATTATACCTTTGGTATCTAGTAGGTAGAAGATTTTTTAAAAGTCATGATCAGCTTGTGTACAGGCACGGCAAAGTAATTCTGCCAATGCATGGAATTGGTGATCTGTAAAACATGGTCTCACAGGTTGACCCATGGAATGCCATGTGCTGAGGTAGACATCTTTCAGGATGCCTCATGGTAATAGACCGACAGAGCTCCTTTTGCTAAATCCTCGATTTTAACTTTTAAGGTGTGGTGTTCTGGCTTTACAGGACAAACGGTATTAATGGCTGTGAAAACTTCTGATGTGTTTATACTGTTGATTGGGTATGGAAGGCTAACAAACTGGAAAATTTGGTCATGTTCTGAAATTTGTCTTTCATTTGTTTGACTCTGAACCTGATGGATGTGTTTGACCTTGTGCACACTTTTATCATTTTCCTTGTTGCTGGTTATTTGTGTTCTGGGATCTGGCTTGGCCTTTGGAATCAGGTTTCCCACACACGTGACCAGAATCATATGGTGCCTCATGCCCTACAGATATCAAGAAAAGTTGAACTGCTTTGGGGGTTGGTTTGACATACTGTATCTGTTAAAGATTTTGGTGGTTTGGTGAATTTTGTTGCCCATAGCAACAGTGTTGACTGCAGCTAAAGCATGTCATTGTTATTGGCCTATCACTATGGCTTCATACTTGCATGCATCCTCAAGTCATGTGTCAATGGTATGGAATTCTTTCCTTGCCCAGAGGACTCTTTAATTTAAGTAAAAGGCTTCAATTAATATGGAGGCCAGCACTGTCTGATGACCCACTTTTTTTTTAGTAAAGTTGATCTTTGTGATCTCTTGATCTTTTCTGCAGCGCCTTCTGTCAAACTGGTTACTAGACTCCCGGGATTATTGTCTGTTAGAATTTAGACTTTAGAATTTATTCTCATATGCACTTTTACAAGAAACATACAATGAAAAGCGTTGTCAGCATGACATATGTTTGCTAATCCTAAAGTGAATTTTTACCTTAAATTTGTCTTCGAGAACTCCCCAGATCTTTCGGATCACCGATGGAATGATCAGACGTGCTAATTCTGCAAAACACTTGCTGACCAATGGGAAGCGAGACTTTTAGGGATAAAAACAGAAGGCTGGAGAAACTCAGCAAGGCTGGCAGCATCTGTGCAGAGAGGGAGACAAAGCCAGATTGGATCTGCTGAGTTTCTCTAGCAATTTTTGTTTTTTTTTATTTCTGCTTCTTAGTATCCATAGTATTTGGGTTTTTTTTTTGTTATTTAGAGCTCTCTTCATGGTATCACTGATTGGTTGTTCTATAATATAAAACCACTTGTAATTCAGTAACGCTTTCATTGGCTGCTCAATCCATGATTAAATGTTTGCCTTCCATTTCTCTTTAGATATTTTTGCATTTCTTTGAAGTAGAGCCCAACGCAGTGTTTGTTCATTTCTTTCCTTGGTTTTATTCCTGCCTCCTTTTGTTTTTTTTTCCCTTTTATGTTTCTCTTTCTTGACTGTTACTGTTATTTTCTTGCCCTGGGTTCTATTAAGAAAAGTTCTTTAGGAACGATGGGCTTGCAAATTTAAAACTGCAGGCATGTGATTTCAAGTTTCAGCCACAAGATGGTGTTCATGCTAACTAAGAATTGATAACATTACAAGGGTGTCCCTTCATTTTTAACCAAGTTGAAAAGAAAGACAAAAGATTGAATGAACTCATTCTTGGATGGAGGTAATGCTTCTAGATGTTTTAAAGTCTTTTTTATCACTACATTTCCATTTAGAAAATTGGCTCAGTTGCAAGAGACAGAGTGTAATGACAGAATGCTGCTTTAGTCACTGGAAGTCTGTGCCCAGTGGTGTACCACAGGGATCTGTACTGAGTCCCCTATTATTCTTCATTTATATAAATGAATTAGATCCCTGTGCTGGGGTTGGACTAGTGTGTTTACAGATGACACAAACATTGATCAGGTCATTAATGATGAGATTGAGTGTCCTGGGCTACAAGAAGATATAAATGGGATGGTCAAATGGGCAGATGAGTAGAAGATGGAATTGAACCCTGAAAAGTGTGAGGTTATACACTTTGGAAGGGGGAATTTGACAAGGAGGTATTTGATGAATGGCATAACACTAGGAAGTTCTGTGGTACAAAGGGATCTTGGTGTGTTTGTCTGTTGGATCTCTGAAGGCAGAGGGTATGTCAGTAGGGCGGTGAGAAAGGCATATGGGACACTTACCTTTTTCGATCAAGGTATGGATTACAAAAGCAGGGAAGTCATGTTGTAGTTGTGTAGGACTGTGGTGAGACCACAGCGAGAGTACTGTCTGCAGTTCTGGTCGCTTCATTATAGGAGGAATGTAACTATACTGGAGGGAGTGCAACGGAGATTTACCAGGATATTGCTTCGGATGGAAAATTTATGTTATGAAGAAAGATTGGATAGGCTTGGATTGTTTTGTTGAAGCAGAGAAGACTGAGGGGTGATCTGATTGAGGCATACTTGATTTTGAGGGGAACGGACAGAGTGGATAAGGAGCTGCTGTTCCCCTTAGTTGAAGCGTCAGTTACAAGGGGACATGGGTTCAAGCTGAGAGGCATGAGGTTTGGGGATTGTGAGGAAAAACTGTTTTACCCAGAGGTTGGTGACAGTCTGGAGTGTGCTGCCTGGGAAGGGAATAGAGATGAGTTGCCTCACATCCTTTAAAAAATACTTGGATGAGCACTTGGCACATCATAACATTCAAGGCTTATGGGCCAAGTACTGCTAAATGGGATTCGGTAGAAGATCAAGTGTTCATCATACATTGGTGCAGACCCGATAAGCTGAAGGTCCTCTTCTGTACAATACGGTTGTTCTGATTCTAAAGTCTTATACTGATGATGGTGCAGGCCTCTGACTTGTTCTGTCAATTAGCACTGGAGGTACTCATGTGTTTTTTTAAAGAGAGACATATCTCCCAACTTAAAAGAGCTTAGCTTTTATTCAGAATTAAAATAGCTCTGTCTACTGCCTGATCAACACTCTTACAGATCTGTGATCACAGTAACTGATGGTGCTAATTGTTTGAATGCTTTGAGATCCAAGCTGTTGTTTAGTTGATCTCCAGTCAAGTTTTCAAATGTCTACCACCAAGATGGCAGAGTTGTTTCTTTAATAACAGCCTAGACTGTTTACCACAATGTGCATTTTGCCACATTAGTGAACCTGTACCTGATGCATCAATGGTTATGTTATCCTTCATGATTTAAAATGGGTAAGGTGGTATTGAATGATCCAACAGATATTTATTACAGCTTATTGATACATACAATTATTCCATTCACAGATGCTTCAGTGTCTGGGCTAATATGAAGCTATTCTGTTAAAAAGCATGCATCAGATGGCTCGAGGTAAGTTGGATTCTGGGAACTTTAAACCCTCAGGTTGCATGCTATGACATTGAAATGATATTATGAGCCTGCCTTTTAAGAGCAGAACAACACACTGACACAACATCCTGAGCTTTGCTACCTCCCCCCAAGGAGCACAGTAAATTCTACTCAGTGGGTACATTCAAATACTCAGGTCTTGAGATTAAAAAGACAGTAGATGCACTAAGTCTGCAATGGAGGTAGAAAGTAACATTGCACTGGAACTAGTTGAAGTGAATACATTGGTGCATTCAACTGTGAAGCAGCATAGAGTCATAGAGATGTACATCATTGAAACAGACCCTTCGGTCCAACTTGTCCATGCGAATCAGATATCCAAAGTAAATCTAGTTCCAAGTGCTAGCATTTGGCCCACATCCCTCTATTCATATACCCATCCATATGCCCCTTAAATGCTGTAATTGTACAAGCTTCCACCACTTCCTCTGGCAGCTCATTCCATGCACCCTCTAAGTAAAAAAATTGCCCCTTAGATCTCTTTTATAACTTTCCTCTCTCACCGTAAACCCATGTCCTCTGGTTCAGGACTCCCCCACCCCACGGAAAAGACTTTGTCTATTTATTCTATCCATGCCCCTCATGATTTTATAAACCTCTATAAGGTCACCCCTCAGCCTCCGATGCTTCAGGGAAAAAAGCCCCAGCCTATTCAGCCTCTCCTTGTAGCTCAAATCCTCCAACCCTGACAACATCCTTGTAAATCTTTTCTGAACTCTTTCAAGTTTCACAACATTTTTCTTAAAGCAAGGACACCAGAATTGCATACAATATTCCAAAACTGGCCTAATTAATGTCCTATAAAGCTGCAACATTACCTCCCAACTCCTATACTTAATAAAACAAGCATACCAATTGTCTCCTTCACTATCCTATCTACCCGTGACTCCATTTTCAAGGAACTATGAACCTGTGCTCCAAGGGCTCTTTGTTCAGCAACACTCCCCCGGACCTTACCATGAAGTGTATAAGTCCTGCCCTGATTTGACTTTCCGAAATGCAGCCACCTCATATTTGTCTAAATTAAACTCCAACTGCCACTCCTCAGTCCTTTGGCCCATCTGATCAAGATCCTGTTGTACTCTGTGGTAATCTTCTTCGCTGTCCACTACATCTCCAATTTTGGTGTCATCTGCAAACATACTAACTACACCTCTTTTGTTCGCATTCATATCATTTATATAATGGAGGGGGAGAAGGGAACTGAAAGATATGCTAGTAGAGTTAATGGAAATTGAGGAGAAAGTGAGGACTGCAGATGCTGGAGATCAGAGCTGAAAATGCGTTGCTGGAAAAGCGCAGCAGGTCAGGCAGCATCCAAGGAACAGGAGATTCGACGTTTCGGGCCCTTTCCTGAAGAAGGGCTTATGCCCGAAACGTCGAATCTCCTGCTCCTTGGATGCTCCCTGATCTTAATGGAAATTGAGTTGAGTTAAGTGTATAAACACTAGAGTGAACATGTTGGATTGTATGACAGTCTCTGTGCTGTGAACACTCAGTACCTAAATGACATGCACCCCTCCTGAGCCCAGGACAATGATGTAGAGGTGCTGGTGTTGGACTGGGGTGGAAAAAGTCAAAAAGCACACGACACCGGGTTCTATCCAACAGGTGTATTTGGAACTCTGAAAGCCTACGGTTTCAAATATACCTGTTGGACTATAACCTGGTGACATGTGACTCAGAACAATGAAGCTGAGTCAAAGTACCTTCAGTTTAACTATGGCTGAGATTTTTCATCTTCCTGATCAGAATGGTTCACATTTTGAGCATACAGACCTACAGAGTCATCGGAATAAAACCTCACAGACTGTCCTTTGCACTTATTTCTGAAACTCAGGTGACAAACTCACTTAAACCACAGGAAGTGAACTGCAGGCAGGCAGGGCTGAATTGATGCTGACAGCAGGTACCTCAAAAGGAATTTCCCAGGATATTAAATTGCGATGATAATCTGCCCGTGTTTTATCAGGTAGTCCCTCGATTAGAAGTCGAGAGATTTCTCCTGTTGGGAGCAAACCATTCACTTTGTCAGGGTCGGGCAGTGACTTTGGAGTCTGTTGCTACAAGGCTTTCTGTCAGTTGAAGGGAATGGCTGCACAGTGCTGTCTGACAGTGCTGTCTGACAGTGCTGTCTGACAGGCCCTGAAGGCAGTCGTAGCATGCCTCTGCCCAGTAAAGACTCGACTGGAATCTTTGCTGTGCTGGCCGCAGGTGTGTTAGTGTGTGTGTGTTGGAGGGCAAGACAGAACACTGTGAAGTGCACAGTCAGCCATGCCGCCAGGGGAAAGACGTGGGTTTGATTTGCTGCCAGGTCAGTAGAAATGTTCACCCCGACCTGAGCAATGAGAGGAATTCCAGGGCCGGTGGCTTGTTAGGAGGAAGGGAGAGGGGAAGAAGGAAGCACTTGCAGAACACGTGCCCACCGCCGCAGAACTGACATTGTAAGTGTTCCCAACCCTTGGGGAGCAGATTAGGATGTAATACCCTGCAACATGTCTGACCGTGCTGTATTGGCACAATTAGGGCTGATGGGGCCAAGCATTGTGGGAAATCATCTGGCTCAGCCCAGTAGCCATGTCAGCGGTAGTGACACTACATTGCTAACGTGCTGGGATTGTCCTGGGGTCTCCAGGAATTAAGGTTAATCTCCTGCTCATTGTTGTCAGGCGAACCTGCAAGAAATACAGCTGAGTCATCGAAAACACAACTGATTGCTTTTATTGGCCAGATTTGGAAAGACTGTACGATGGGGCGCGGTGAGAGGGGTGTTGCTGTACAATCAGAATTGACAACCGAGTGGCAGGAAGGTCCCAATCTCAGTTCCAAGTCTGCGGAATCCCAATCCATGGAGGCAATGGCCAACAAGAAACATTTGAGGCTGTTCTCCTTAGGGAACATTAAGAGGAAGTTGGGGCATTAATATTCATGATGGCGCTGCACTGAGGAGATCAGGAGAAACTGTTTCCATTGGAGAAGGGTCGAGAACCAGAGGGCATTTGGACAGCAACATGAGGAGAAACATATTTGTGCACAGCAGCTTGGATCTGGGATACCTGTCTGATCATCTACACAGGGCTTTCGCAAAGTATGGAGCTTCAATAGAAACCTGAGAGGGAATTGGACAATTATCTGAAGAGAAAATAATTGGAAGTCCTGTGGGGCAAAGGAGGGGGAGTAGGATGAGGTGAATTGTTCTTGAAGTGAGCGAGAGCATACACAATAGGCCAAATGATTTCTGAGCTGTCTAGGTGCAGAGGTGAGTAATGGCCTGAGCTGTAAGACAGCCAGCCAATAGAACTGTACCTGAGTAACACAATGGCTCAGTAGTTAGCACTGCTTCCTCACAGTGCCAGGGACCTGTGTTCAATTCCCACCTCGGGCAACTGTCTGTGTGGAGTTTGCACGTTCTCCCTGTGTCTGTGTGGGTTTCCTTCGGGTGCTCCGGTTTCCTCCCACAGTCCAAAGATGTGCAGGCCGGGTGAATTGGCTGTGCTAAATTACACCATATTGTTATGTGCATTAGTCAGAGGGAAATGGGTCTGGGTGGGTTACTCTTTGGAGAGTTGGTGTGGACTTGTTGGACTGAAGGGCCTGTTTCCACACTGTAGGGAATCTAATCTTATTAAGCTAATCTTCCAGCTTTAAAGCTTTGCAAAGATACACTCTCATAATCCTCTATTTTTGCATCCCCTTCCAACAGACAATTCCTTTTGACTCCTGAGTTGTTTTTTTCTCAAAAAGCTGTACGTTGTGCCTATCCACATCAAACACACACCTACATTTTGCCCATTTCACCAATCTCTGTCCTCCTAACATCTCTTACATTGCTAATTAAGTGCTGTGTGATCCACAATCTTTGAAATTGCGCTTGAAAACTCAAATCTAGAAGGTATAAGAAGGAAAGCGATGGTCCCAAAACCTATTCCTGCAGGATTCCACTACATCCTTCCCACCAAGCAGAAAAAGATTCATTCATCAACACACAAATTCCTTGACCAGAAGTGTGCACCATTTTACTGAAGGTTTCCATTTTCTGAATAAGACTATCGGGCGCCATTTCATCAGCAGTATTTTGAAAATCCAATTGTATAGCATTTGCAGCAATATCTTCATCAGGTCTGAGCCACCGTCTGGATAGATCAGCTGCTAATTGGTATCTTTGCGTTGACTGAATCCCAGGAAAGCTGACAAAACACATACCAAATTCTAATTCTGCGTGTCAGTCTCTTTTCAACCACTGGGCTTTGTAGCTGGGCCAAATCCTGACCTTACCTAATCACTACTTCCTAGCAGGATGGAGAAGAATGTTACAGAAGCTGCCCAACGTTCAGTCCAACAACAATGGCCACTGCTGAGCTCAGTTAAATCAGGGTTCTGCTAACACAGTACATGCATTAACAGAGTCATCCACAAGGCTGGCTCGTGGGTCGCTGAGTTGCAAGATTGTCAGTGAATTAAGGAATTCAGATGTTTTGAAGTTACATCCTGTCAGTCACTGCCTGCTATCTCTACGAATAATACCAGCATGTGGAATTTTAATTTCACCCACATCTGTGACAGTCCTAGAGCTTAATGCTCTTTTAAGTTGCATTCCAGAGACTTAATATGGTACTGAATGATAGCTCACATAATGCAAAGGGCATTTGTCCTCCTTTTTGACTATTACAGATTCAGCAGGAGGTAATTTAATGTGCATTACGGGAAAATAAACTGTACAGATTATAGTTGTGTACCAATTAGTAGCACTTTTAAAGTAGCCAATATATTAAAGACATGGCAAGGAGCTGTCCTCACTTAGGTCTGCTGAGCCCAACACGAACTGACGGATGAGACTTTCTCCAAGATCAATGGTAGATGTTCATCAAATTTTTATACTACCCATTATCCTGATCACAGGAAGGCATGGTTACAGAGGAATGATTCCCAGATGAAGATTTCCATGAGTACACAACTATGCACAGAGAAAAATATTCCCCTGCTGCATTGTCCAGGGCAATTATCCCCAGTATATCCCATGGTGCATTGAGATCCGATTTCATAATGTTAAGTTAATATGTAGTGCTAGACACTGGCAATTAAAGAGACTGTCCTGAATGACTCAGAGGGGGAGTGCGAGCCTGTGACATTCAATGTGGCACTGAATCATATAGAATTGGGCCAAGTGGATGGTGAGGTAAGTGACTCCTAGTCACAGTGTCAAGGTATGCTCAGTGTTCCCAATCTGAAGAAGGTAAAGAAAAATATTTGGTCCGATTTCCAATAGCTTGTCCAATGTTCAGATTGGAAATTGCACTCTGGTGGGGTTTGACTGAATAAAGCTTTGGAAAGATAATGGAGCACTTGGTTTGGCTGCAGTCCCACCACTTCTGAGTCAGAAGCTGAACATTGACAATCCCAGAGTGTTGACTGGAATATGGAGTCTAAATGCTGAGCAAGTGTCCAGAAAGGTTCTTTCATCCTGGTGGAGTAACCCCTTGACCCAAGGCTCAAGTTTTCATCTCTGAATGGGAAGGGTTATATGTGGCCCCTATGCCAGACACCAGTGAGTAACACCAGGACTGAACTCTGAGATTAATATCCGGCAGGAATTATCTGAGTGTCACCCCAACACGAAGAGAAGACGGAGCTCTGGAGTCCAGGTTCCACTTAGTGCTAGGGAAGGTAAGCTTAATATAATCACTAAGGCAAAGGGAGCTGGAAAGATACTTTATAAGTGGATCAAAACATTCACAAGTAATTTGTGGGTTGGACCTGCGCTTGTCCAAACAAATAAATCTATCAGATGTACGGATGCTGAATGAACAACTATGGGGTAAAAACATTGTTCTGCATTATCTAATTGCGCTGTCACTGTGTTAGATTCTGACACTGTCCACTAGGCACTAATTATCATCATTTTGCTCTCTTCACAAGATCATAATTTTTATTTGGTTTCATTGTACCTGTATACATGTACGTGGGTACAGGATACATTGTACATGGATACTGGATACACTGTACTGCTTTCCAGGAAACACTGTACAGGGGTACAGGGTGCATTGTACAGGAATACAGGATACACTGTACATGGGTAGAGGAAACACTGTGCAGAGATACAGGAAACACTACATGGTTAGAGAATACACTGTACAGGGATAGAGGATACACTGTACAAAGGTACAGGATACACTGTGTAGGAATGCAGGATACACTGTACAGGAAGACAGGATACACTGTACTGGGATACAGGGCATACTGTACTGAGTACAGGATACACTGTACTGTAATACAGGATGCACTGTACATGGGTAGAGGAAACACTGTACATGGATACAGGAAATACTGTAGGGATACAGGAAACACTGCATGGATAGAGGATACACTGTACAGGGATAGAGGATGCATGTACAGGGATAGAGGATACACTGTACAAGGAGACAGCTTACATTGTACAGGGAAAGAGGATATATGTACAGGAGTAGAGGATATACTGTGCAGGGATACAGGATACACCATACAGGGGAACAGAAAACACTGTACAGGCAAACAGAATACGCTGTACAGGGATACAGGGTATACTGTGCAGGGGTACAGGAAACACTGTATAGGAATGCAGGATACACTGTACAGGGATAGATGATACATGTACAGGGATAGAGGATACACTGTCCAGGGATATCGGATACACTGTACAAGGGTACAGGAAACACTGTACAAGGAGACAGCTTACATTGTACAGGGATAGAGGATACATGTACAGGAGTAGAGGATATACTATACAGGGATACAGGATACACTATACAGGGGAACAGAAAACACTACAGGCAAACAGAATACGCTGTACAGGGATACAGGGTATACTGTGCAGGGGTACAGGAAACACTGTATAGGAATGCAGGATACACTGTACAGGGATACAAAATACACTGTACAGGATTAGGAAACATTGTACAGGGATACAGGATATATTGTACATGGGTAGAGGATACGCTGTACAGGGAAACAGGATACACTGTATAGGGATAAAGGAAACACCGTATAGGAGTAGAGGATACACTGCACAGGGGTACAGGAAAAACTGTACAGGATACAGAATACACTGTACATGGGGTGCAGGAAATACTGTACTGGGATACAGAATTGCAGTGAGAAGTTTACAATGTCACCATTCACAGCGCCATCTTAGGTGCAAGGTAACAAACTTAAATAAAAAGTAGGAAAATAAAGCAATAAGTTAAAAGTTCAACATTATAGTTCTCATCAGTATAAAGTACCAAATAAAAAATAAAGTTAGAAGTTCCAAATTACAGTCCTTTATTAGCCATGGGCCTGCAGTCAGTCCACACTTGACTTTCCTCATGAGGACTTGATCTCTCTCTCTCTCCGCCCCACATTGGCTCCATCTCTCTCCCCCACACTGAGCTTCATCTCTCCACCCCACACTGAGCTTCATCTCTCTACCCCACACTGAGCTCCATCTCTCTCCCCCACACTGGCTCCATCTCTCTACCCCACACTGAGCTCCATCTCTCTACCCCACACTGAGCTCCATCTCTCTGCCTCACACTGAGCTCCATCTCTCTCCCCCACACTGAGCTTCATCTCTCTACCCCACACTGAGCTCCATCTCTCTGCCTCACACTGAGCTCCATCTCTCTCCCCACACAGATCGCATCTTTCTCACTCACACTGAGCTTCATCTCTCACCCACACTGAGCTCCATCTCTCCCCCACACTGAGCTTCATCTCTCTCCCCACACAGATCGCATCTTTCTCACTCACACTGAGCTCCATCTCTCTCCTCCAAACTGAGCTCTACCTCTCTCCTCCACACAGGGCTCCATCTCACTCCCCACACAGGGCTCCATCTCACTCCCCACACTGGGCTCCATCTCTCTCCCCACAGTGGGCTCCATCACTCTCCCCACATTTAACTCCATCTCTTTCCCCACACTGAGCTCCATCTCTCTCCACACTGGGCTCCATCTCTCTCCCCCACACTGAGCTCCATCTCTCTCCCCATAGAACATAGAACATAGAAAAATACAGCGCAGTACAGGCCCTTTGGCCCTCGATGTTGCACCGATCCAAGCCCACCTAACCTACACTAGCCCACTATCCTCCATATGCCTATCCAATGCCCGCTTAAATGCCCATAAAGAGGGAGAGTCCACCACTGCTACTGGCAGGGCATTCCATGAACTCACGACTCGCTGAGTAAAGAATCTACCCCTAACATCTGTCCTATACCTACCACCTCTTAATTTAAAGCTATGCCCCCCTCGAAATAGCTGACTCCATACGTGGAAAAAGGTTCTCATGGTCAACCCTATCTAAACCCCTAATCATCTTGTACACCTCTATCAAGTCACCTCTAAACCTTCTTTTCTCCAATGAAAACAGCCCCAAGTGCCTCAGCCTTTCCTCATACGATCTTCCTACCATACCAGGCAACATCCTGGTAAACCTCCTCTGCACCCGTTCCAGTGCCTCCACATCCTTCCAAAGTATGGCGACCAAAACTGCACACAATACTCCAGATAAGGCCGCACCAGAGTCTTGTACAACTGCAACATGACCTCAGGACTCCGGAACTCAATTCCTCTACCAATAAAAGCCAGTACACCATATGCCTTCTTCACAGCACTATTTACCTGGGTGGCAACTTTCAGAGATCTGTGTACATGGACACCAAGATCTCTTTGCTCATCCACACTACCAAGTATCTGACCATTAGCCCAGCACACTATTTTCTTGTTACTCTTACCAAAGTGAATCACTTCACACTTACCTACATTGAACTCCATTTGCCATCTTTCTGCCCAGCTCTGCAGCTTATCTATATCCCGCTGTAACCTGCCACATCCTTCCACACTGTCAACAACTCCACCGACTTTTGTATCATCTGCAAATTTGCTCACCCAACCTTCTAGCCCCTCCTCCAGGTCATTTATAAAAGTGACAAACAGCAATGGTCCCAAAACAGATCCTTGCGGAACACCACTAGTAACTGCACTCCAAGATGAACCTTTACCATCAACTACTACCCTCTGTCTTCTTCCAGCCAGCCAATTCCTAATCCAAACCTCCAACGCACCCTCAATGCCATACTTTGTTTGCAGTAGCCTACCATGGGGAACCTTATCAAACGCCTTACTGAAATCCATATACACCACATCTACTGCTTTACCCTCGTCCACCTCCATAGTCACCTTCTCAAAGAATTCAATAAGGTTTGTGAGGCATGACCTGCCCTTCACAAAACCATGCTGACTATCCTTGATCACATTATTCCTATCCAGATGTTCATTAATCCTATCCCCACTCTGGGCTTCATCGCTCACCTACACTGGGCTCCATCTCTCTCTACCACACTGAGCTCCATCTCTCTCCCCACACTGGACTCCATCGCTCCCCCACACTCTGGGCTCCATCTCTCTCCCCCATACTGGCCTCCATCACTGCCCTCCCTGCATTTGTCTCTTTCTCTCCCCCTACATTGGGCTCTATCTCTCCCTCAACACTGAGCTCCATCTCTCTCCTCACACTGAGCTCCATCTCTCTCCCCAGGCTGAGCTCCATCTCTCTCCCCACACTGGGTTCCATCTCTCTCCCCACACTGGGCTCCATCTCAATCCCCACACTGAGCTCCATCTCTCTCTCCCACACTGAGCTCCATCTCAATCCCCACATTGGGCTCCATTTCTCTCCCCACACTGGGCTTCATCTCTCCCTCACACTGGGCTCCATCCCTGCCCTCACTGCATTTGTCTCCATCTGTCCCCCTACAATGGGCTCTATCTCTCCCTCAACACTGAGCTCCATGTCACTCCCCACACTGGGCTCCATCTCTCTCCCCACACAGTGCTCCATCTCACCCCCACACTGAGCTCCATGTCTCCCCCACACTTGGCTCCATCTTACTCCCCATGCTGGGCTCCATCTCTCTCCCCACACTGTGCTCCATCTCACCCCCACACTGGGCTTCATCTATCTCCCCAAACTGAGCTCCATCTCACTCCCCACACTGGGCTTCATCTCTCCCCCACACTGGGCTTCATCTCTCCCCCACAATGGGCTCCATCTCACCCCCCCCCCCCCCACACTGGGCTACAGCCCCAACCTCCCTGCATTTGTCTCCATCTCACCCCCTACATTGGGCTCTATCTCTCCCTCAACACTGAGCTCCATCTCACTCCCCACGCTGGGCTCTATCTCTCCCCACACTGTGCTCCAGCTCACCCACACTGGGCTCCATCTCTCTCCCCCATGCTGGGCTCCATCTCTTCCCCACACTGGGCTCCATCTCACACCCCACACTAAGCTCCATCTCTTCCCCACACTGGGCTTCATCTCTCCCCCACACTGGGCTCCATCTCACGCCACACTCTGGGCTCTATCTCTCTCCCCACTCTGGGCTTCATCTCTCCCCCACACTGGGCTCCATCTCTCTCCCCACACTGAGCTTCATCTCTCTCCCCCACACTGGTTCCATTTCTCTCCCCCACACTGAGCTTCATCTCTCTGCCCCACACTGAGCTCCATCTCTCTCCCCACACAGATCGCATCTCTCTCACCCACACTGAGCTCCATCTCTCACCCACACTGAGCTCCATCTTTCACCCACACTGGGCTCCATTTCTCTGCCCACACTAGGCTCCATCTCTCTCTCCCCAAACTGAGCTCCATCTCTCCCCACGCTGGGCTCCATCTCTCTGCCCACACTGGGCTACATCTCTCTCTCCCCAAACTGAGCTCCATCTCTACCCACACTGGGCTCCATCTCTCCCAACACTGGGCTCCATCTCTCTGCCCACACTGGGCTCCATCTCTCTCTCCCCAAACTGAGCTCCATCTCTACCCACACTGGGCTCCATCTCTCCCCACATTGGGCTCCATCTCTCTCTCCACAGTGGGCTTCATCTCTCTCCCCATGCTGGGATCCATCTCTCTCCCCACACTGGGCTTCATCTCTCCCCCACACAGGGCTCCATCTCATGCCACACTCTGGGCTCCATCTCTCTCCACACTCTGGGCTTCATCTCTCCCCCACACTGAGCTCCATCTCTCTCTCCGCACACTGGGCTCCATCTCTCTCCCCACACTGGGCTTCATCTCTCCCCCACACTGGGCTCCATCTCACGCCACACTCTGGGCTCCATCTCTCTCCCCACACTGGGCTTCATCTCTCCCCCACACTGGGCTCCATCTCACGCCACACTCTGGGCTCCATCTCTCTCCGCACACTGGCCTCCATCTCACCCCCCAAACTGTGTTCCATCTCTTTCCCCCATACTGGGCTCCATCTCTCTCCCCCACACTGGGCTTCATGACATCCCCACACTGGGCTCCATCTCACCCCCGCACTGAGCTCCATCTCTCCCCCACACTGAGCTCCATCTCTCTCTCCACACTGGGCTTCACTTCACCCCCACACTGGGTTCCATCTCTCTACTCACACTGAGCTCCATCTCTCTCTCTGCACTGGGCTCCATCTCTCCCTCCGCAATGGGCTCCATCTCCCCCCTACATTGGGCTCCATCTCTCCCCCCACACTGGGCTCCATCTCCCCCCGACATTGGGCTCCATCTCACCTCCTGCACTGGGCTTCATCTCTCCTCCCAAGCGGAACTCCATATCTCCCCAACACTGGGCTCCATCTCTCCCCCTCCGCTTGGCTCCATCTCTCTTCTTGTACTGGGCTCCATCTCTACCCCCCACTAGGCTCCATCCCTCCCCCTGAACTGGTCTCGATCTCTCTAAACCGTTCTCGCTCTTAGATTAGATTAGATTACTTACAGTGTTCCCCACACTGTTCCTAATCTCTCCCCACATTATTCTCAATCTCTCCCTACACTGTTCACACTATCACCTGACACTGTTCTCGATCTCCCCCACACTGGGTTTGATCTCTCCACGCACTGTTCTCACTCTCTCTCCGTACTGTTCTCGATCTCTCCCTGCACTGTTCTCGAACTCTCCCCACACTGTTCTCTCTCTCTCCCCACACTATTCTCACTCTCTCTCCACACTGTTCTCACTCTCCCCCCAGTCTGGGTTTGATCTCTCCACATACTGATCTCGATCTCTCCCCCTACTTTTCTCACTCTCTCCTCGCACTGTTCTCACTCTCACCCCACACTGTTCTCATTCTTTCCCCACACTGTTTTCAATCTTTCCCCACACTCTTCTTGATATCTCCCCACACTGTTCTCGATCTCTCCCCACACTGTTCTCGATCTCTCCCTACACTGTTCACACTATCTCCTCACACTGTTCTCGATCTCCCCTTCAGACTGGGTTGATCTCTCCACACACTAATCTCGATCTCTCCCCCTACTTTTCTCACTCTCTCCCCGCAGTGTTCTCAACCTTTCTCCACACTCTTCTTGATATCTCTCCACACTGTTCTCGATCTGTCCCTGCACTGTTCTCGATATCTCCACACACTGTTTTCGATCTCTCCCCACACTGTTCTCAATCTTTCCCCACACTGTTCTCGATCTCTCGCCACACTGTTCTCACTCTCTCCCCGCACTGTTCTCACTCTCTTCCTGTATTGTTCGGAATCTCCCCCTGCACTGTTCTCGATCTCTCCCTGCACTGTTCTTGAACTCTCCCCACACTGGGTTTGATCTCTCCACACACAGTTCTCGATCTCTCCCTGCACTGTTCTCACTCTCTCCCCATACTGTTCTCAATTTCTATCTACATTGTTCTTGATCTCTCCACACACTAATTTCAATCTCTCCCTACACTGTTCTCGATCTCTCCCATACTGTTCTCGATCTCTCCCCACACTGTTCTCACTCTCTCCATGCACTGTTCTCACTCTATCCCCACACTGTTCTCACTCATTCCCCGCACTTTTCTCAATCTCTCCCCACACTGTTCTCACTCTCTCATCATACTGTTCTAGATCTCTCCTCACATTGTTCTCACTCTCTCACCGCACTGTTCTCACTCTCTCCCCACGCTGTTCTCACTCGCTCCCCACACTGTTCCTAATCTCTCCCCACTCTATTCTCACTCTCTCCCCGCACTGTTCTCATTCTATCCCCACACTGTTCTCACTCATTCCCTGCACTTTTCTCGATCTCTCCCCACACTGTTCACACTCTCTCCATGCACTGTTCTCACTCTCTCCCCATACTGTTCTCGATCTCTCCCCATACTGTTCTCACTCTCTCCCCACACTGTTCTCACTCGCTCCCCACACTGTTCCTAATCTCTCCCCACTCTATTCTCAATCTCTCCCTACACTGTTCACACTATCTCCTCACACTGTTCTCGATCTCCCCCCAGTCTGGGTTTGATCTCTTCACATACTGATCTCGATCGCTCCCTATACTTTTCTCACTCTCTCCTCACACTGTTCTCACTCTCGCCCAACACTGTTCTCACTCTCTCCCTACACTGTTCTCAATCTTTCCCCACACTCTTCTTGATATCTCTCCACACTGTTCTCGATCTGTCCCCATGCTGTTCTCGATATCTTCACACACTGTTCTCGATCTGTCCCTGCACTGATCTCTCACTCTCCCCACACTGTTCTCAACCTTTCCCCACACTGTTCTTCATATCTCCCCACACTGTTCTCGATCTGTCCCCACACTGTTCTCGATGTTTCCACACACTGTTCTCGATCTCTCCCGGCACTGTTCTCACTGTCTCCCTGCACTGTTCTCACTCTCTCCCCGCACTGTTCTCACTCTCTCCCCACACTGTTCTCACTCTCTCCCCGCACTGTTCTCGATCTCTCCACACACTGATTTCAATCTCTCCTTGCACTGTTGGTGATCTCTTCACACACTGATCTCGATCTCTCCTCCTACTTTTCTCACTCTCTCCCCACACTGTTCTCACTCTCGCCCCACACTGTTCTCAATCTTTCCCCACACTGTTCTTGATTTCTCCCCACACTGTTCTCGATCTCTCCCCACACTGTTCTCGATCTCTCCACACTCTATTCTCAATCTCTCACTACACTGTTCACACTATCTCCTCGCACTGTTCTCAATCTCCCCTCAGACTGGGTTGATCTCTCCACACACTGATCTCGATCTCTCCTCCTACTTTTCTCACACTCTCCCCACAACGGTCTCACTCTCTCCACACACTGTTCTCACTCGTTCCCCACACGGTTCCTAATCTCTCCCCACTCTATTCTCAATCTCTCCCTACACTGTTCACACTATCTCCTCACACTGTTCTCGATCTCCCCCTCAGACTGGGTTGATCTCTCCACACACTAATCTCGATCTCTCCCCCTACTTTTCTCACTCTCTCCCCGCAGTGTTCTCACTCTCGCCCCACACTGTTCTCACTCTCTCCCCACACTGTTCTCAACCTTTCCCCACACTCTTCTTGATATCTCTCCACACTGTTCTCGATCTGTCCCCATGCTGTTCTCGATATCTCCACACACTGTTCTCGATCTGTCCCTGCACTGTTCTCATTCTCTCCCCACACTGTTCTCGATCTCTTCACACACTGATCTCGATCTTTCCCCCTACTTTTCTCATTCTCTCCCCGCACTGTTTTCATTCTCGCCCCTCACATTCTAACTCTCTCCCCAAACCATTCTCACTCTCTCCATGCACTGTTCTCACTCTCTCTCCATACTGTTCTCGATCTCTCCCTGCACTGTTCTAGAACTCTCCCAACACTGTTCTCACTCGCTCCCCACACATTCTCACTCTCCCCACACAATGTTCTCACTCTCTCCCCGCACTGTTCTCACTCTCTTCCCGTACTGTGCTCACTCTGTCCCCATACTGTTCTCAAACTCTCCCCACACTGTTCTCGACTCTCCCCACACTGTTTTCATTCTCTCCCTGCACATTCTAACTCTCTCCCTGCACTGTTCTCACTCTCTTCCCTCATGTTCTCACTCTCTCCACGCACTGTTCTCACACTCTCTCACCACACTATTCTCATTCTCTCCCCATACTGTTCTCACTGTCACGCCGTACTGTTCTCGATATCGCCTCACACTGTTCTCACTCTTCTCCCCGCACTGTTCTCGATCTCTCCCCACACTGTTCTCACTCTCTCCCGCAGTGTTCTTGACGCTCCCTGCACTGTTCTCAAACTCTCCCCACACTGTTTTCAGTCTCTCCCCACACTGTTTTCAGTCTCTCCCCACACATTCTAACTCTCTCCCCGCACTGTTCTCACTCATCCCATACTGTTCTCGATCTCTCCCTGCACTGTTCTCGATCTCTCCCCACACTGTTCTCACTCTCTCCCCACTCTGTTCTCACTCTCTCCCCGCACATTCTAACTCTCTCCCAGCATTTTTCTCACTCTTTCCACGCACTATTCTCACTCTCTCTCCGTACTGTTTTTGATCTCTCCCAACACTGTTCTCACTCTCTCCCTGTACTGTTCTCCATCGCTCCTCACACTGTTCTCACACTTTCCACTCACTGTTCTCACTCTCTCCCTACAGTATTCTCATCTCTCCCCATACTGTTCTCACTCTCTCCCCACACTGTTCTCGAACTCCCCACACTGTTATTGAACTCTCCCTGCACTGTTCTCACTCTCTCGCCGCATTGTTCTCACTCTCTCCCCACACTGTTCTCGATCTCTCTCCGCACTGTTCTCGATCTCTCCCACACTGTTCTCACTCTCTCCCCATACTGTTCTCGATCTCTCCCCTACTCTTCTCACTCTCTCCTCACTCTCTCCCCACACTCTCTCACTACACTATTCTCATTCTCTCCCCGTACTGTTCTCACTGTCACGCTGTACTGTTCTCGATATCGCCCCACACTGTTCTCACTCTTCTCCCCGCACTGTTCTCGATCTCTCCCCACACTGTTCTCACTCTCTCCCCGCACTGTTCTTGACTCTCCCTGCACTGTTCTCAAACTCTCCCCACACTGTCTTCAGTCTCTCCCCACACTGTTTTCAGTCTCTTCCCACACATTCTAACTCTCTCCCCGCACTGTTCTCACTCTCATCCCATACTGTTCTCGATCTCTCCCCGCACTGTTCTCGATCTCTCCCCACACTGTTCTCACTCTCTCCGCACTCTTCTCGATCTCTCCCCACACTGTTCACGAACTCTCCCCGCACTGTTCTCACTCTCTCCCCACACTATTCTCACTCTCTCCCCGCACTGTTCTCACTCTTTCCCCGTACTGTTCTCAATCTCTCCCCACACTGTTCTCACACTCTCCCTGCACTGTTCTCACTCTCTCCCCACACTGTTTTCGAACTCTCCCCACACTGTTCTCACTCTCTCCCCACACTGTTCTTGATCTCTCCCCACACTGTTCACACTCTCTCCCCATATTGTTCTCGATCTCTCCCCTACTCTTCTCACTCTCTCCCCGCACGTTCTCACTCTCTCCACACTCTGTTCTCACTCTCTCCCCACACTGTTCTCACTCTCTCTCCGCACTCTTCTTGATCTCTCCCTAAACTGTTCACAAACTCTCCCCGCACTGTTCTCACTCTCTCCCTGCACTGTTCTTACTCTCTCCCCACACTATTCTCACTCTATCCCCGCACTGTTCTCAATCTCTCCCCACACTGTTCTCACTCTCTGCCTGCACTGTTCTCGATCTCTCTCCGCTCTGTTCTCGAACTCTCCCCACACTATTCTCACTCTGTCCCCGCAGTATTCTACTGTCTCCCCACACTGTTCTCATTCTCTCCCTGCTCTGTTCTCACTCTCTCACCACACTGTTCTTGAACTCTCCCCACACTGTTCTCGATCTCTCCTCCTACTGTTCTCACTCTGTCCTCGCATGTTCTCACTCTCTCCCCACACGGTTCTCGCTCTCTCCTCGTACTGTTCTCAATATCTCCCCACACTCTTCTCACTCTCTCCCCACATTGTTCTCGATCTCTCCCCACACTGTTCTTGAACTCTTCCCGCACTGTTCTCACTCTCTCCATGCACTGTTCTCACTCTCTCCCCACACTATTCTCACTCTCTCCCCGTACTGTTCTCGACTCTCTCTGCACTGTTCTTGAACTCTCCCCACACTGTTCTCACTGTCTCCCCACACTATTCTCAATCTCTCCGCACTGTTCTCACTCTCTCCCCACACTATTCTCACTCTCTCCCCATGCTGTTCTCACTCTCTCCCTGCTCTGTTCTCACTCTCTCCCGACACTGTTCTCGAACTCGAACTCTCCCCACACTGTTCTCACTCTCTCCCTGCACTGTTCTCGATCTCTCCCCACACTGTTCTCACTCTCTCCCTGCACTGTTCTTGATCTCTCCCCAAACTGTTCTCACTCTCTCCCCACACTGTTCTCATTCTCTGCCCGCACTGTTCTCGATCTCTCCCTGCACTGTTCTTGATCTCTCCCCACACTGCTCTCGATCTCTCCCCACACTGGGTTTGATCTCTCAATCCAGGTGCCCCCATGCTGCCAGCTCGCTGCCAACTGCCCTTTTCCTGCCATCAGAACCTCAGTGATGCCCCACCATAAAAGGACAAGAAGACTACTCCTCTGTGTAGTGAGCCACTTCGAGCCAATTCGGAAGCCAAATGGTATATTAACCTTTGTTCTAAGTTGAATACAGCAGTAGAGTAATTACGCTTCATTTCTAGAGAACAATGCTGAGACTGCCCCTGGTGTACTGTGGGCAGTTCCCTGGCCTCCTCAACTATAGAACGATATTCTGACCAGGGAGTGAGTGCAGCCGAGGGTCCCCAGACGAATAGCTAGAATGGTGGGATTAACCAATGAGGGGAGATTGGGGAGACTTACATCTGCATTATCCACAGTTTAGAATAATGAGAGGTGATCGTATTGAGACTGAGAGGTGATCTTATGTGCTGCAACTATACAAAATGCTAGTGTGGTCAGACTTGGAATATTGTGCACAGTTCTGGTCCCCACATTTCGGGAAGGATGTGGAAGCATTGGAAAAGGTGCAGAGGAGATTTACCAGGATGCTGCCTGGTCTGGAGGGAAGGTGGTATGAGGAAGGAAGAAGGCTAAGAGGGGATTTGATAGAGACATACAAGATGATCAGAGGATTAGATAGGGTAGACAGCGAAAGTCTTTTTCCTAGGATGATGATGTCAGCTTGTACGAGAGGACATAACTACAAATTAAGGGGTGGTAGATTTAAGACAGATGTCAGAGGCAGGTTCTTTACGCAGGGAGTGGTAAGGGCTTGGAATGCCCCACCTGCTAATGTAGTCTACTCAGTCACACTAGGGAGATTTAAACAATCCTTAGATAAGCACATGAATGATTTTGGGATAGTGTAGGGGGACAAGCTGAGAATAGTTCACAGGTCGGTGCAACGTTGAGGGCCAAAGGGTCTGTTCTGCGCTGTATTGTTCTATGTTCTATGTTCCATGTAACTTAGAAAATTCTGAGAAGGGTGCAGAAATGATTTTTGCCCTGGCTGCGCAGAGCTGCAGACACAGTTTTAGAATAAAAGACAAGACCTTTGGGATTGAGAAGAAGAGCAATTTCTTCAGTTAACAGTTCGAGAATCTTTGGAATTCTCTAAACGGAGGAGGTTCAGACATTGAGTAATTTTAAGACTAAGATTGGTAGATTTCTAGTTACTAATAACATCAAAGGATATGATGATAAGACAGGAATTTTCTCTTAAGGGAGATGATCAGCCATGATCTGAAATGGTCCAACAGGCCTGTGGGGGCCGAATGGCCTACTCCTATGTTCTGCTGTTGAACAGTTTGACATTTTCAACCATCCTGTAGAAACTAAAAATAAGGGCCTCATGATGTTTCCCAATTAATCTGTTCAGAGATGTTGTTGCACACCTCTTGAACCCTGCGTCTCCTAGACCAGAGGCAGGGGTTCTACCACTGTTGCACAGGAGTCCCAATAAAGACCTTTCTTTAATTTACCTATTTTTCTAACCAACCTGTTCAGAGATGTTTTTACACACCTCTGGAGCAAGTAGGACTGGGGTTCCCAGTCCAGGGGTAGGGACACTACCACTACACCACCAAGGGCTCAATAAAGCCCTAATAGTTTAAGTCTCACACGAAATAAGCTGTGGCTGTACAGGAAGGCTAATCAGCATTGGACAAGAGAAATGACAGGTTAATGTTACATCATGAGTGTATCCCCGTGACATTCACCCTGCGTTTTCTCTTTCTTCAGAACAGTGAGCCTGACGTCGGTGGTGGGCAATTGTTGGAGGGAATCCTAAGGGACAGGACGTACATGTATTTGGAAAGGCAAGGACTGATTAGGGATAGTTAACATGGCTTTGTGCGTGGGAAATCATGTCTCACAAACTTGATTGAGTTTTTTGAAGAAGTAACAAAGAAGATTGATGAGGGCAGAGCAGTAGATGTGATCTATATGGACTTCAAGAAGGCATTCAACAAGGTTCTCCATGGGAGACTGATTAGCAAGGTTAGATCTCATGGAATACAGGGAGAACTAGCCATTTGGATGTAGAACTGGCTCAAAGGTAGAAGACCTTTGGTGGTGGTGGTGTGTTGTTTTTCAGACTGGAGGTCTGTGACCAGTGGAGTGCCACAGGGATCGGTGCTGGGTCCTCTACTTTTTGTCACTTATATAAATGATTTGGATGCAAGCATAAGAGGTATAGTTAGTAAGTTTGCAGATGACACCAAATTGGAGGTGTAATAGACAGCGAGGAGGGTTACCTCAGATTACAACAGGATCTGGACCAGGTTGGCCAATGAGCTTAGAAGTGGCAGATGGAGTTTAATTTAGATAAATGCGAGGTGCTGCATTTTGGGAAAGCAAATCTTAGCAGGACTTATACACTTAATGGTAAGGTCCTAGGGAGTGTTGCTGAACAAAGAGACCTTGGAATGCAGGTTCATAGCTCCTTGAAAGTAGAGACACAGCAGGATAGGATAGTGAAGAAGGCGTTTGGTATGCTTTCCTTTATTGGTCAGAGTATTGAGAACAGGAGTTGGGAGGTCATGTTGCGGCTGTACAGGACATTGGTTAGGCCACTGTTGGAATATTGCGTGCAATTTTGTTCTCCTTCCTATTGGAAAGTTGTTGTGAAACTTGAAATGGTTCAGAAAAGATTTACAAGGATGTTGCCAGGGTTGGAGGACCTGAGCTATAGGGAGAGGCTGAACAGGCTGGGGCTGCTTCCCTGGAGTGTCGGAGGCTGAGGGGTGACCTTATAGAGGTTTACAAAATTATGAGGGACATGGATAGGATAAATCGACAAAGTCTTTTCCCTGGGGTCAGGGAGTCCAGAACTAGACAACATAAGTTTAGGGTGAGAGGGGCAAGATATAAAAGAGACCTAAGGGGCAATGTTTTCACACAGAGGGTGGTACGTGTATGGAATGAGCTGCCAGAGGATGTGGTGGCGGCTGGTACAATTGCAACATTTAAAAGGCATCTGGATGGGTATATGAATAGGAAGGGTTTGGAGGGATATGGGCCGGGTGCTGGCAGGTGGGACTAGATTGGGTTGGGATATCTGGTCGGCATGGACAGGTTGGACTGAAGGGTCTGTTCCCATGCTGTACATCTCTATGGCTCTATGTCACAAGACCTGCTGTGTTTCTCTCATTTTGTCTGTTTCTATTTCAGCCATCCAGCTGTCCAAATTGGGGAGACTGACTGACTGCTATGGGGCCATCTCCAGGAGTCATTCAATTGTTGTGGCTCATTCACACACAGGACCCGAACAATTCAGGGCAAGTTCTGTTTCAACCATTTGGGTTGGGTTTGAACATTAGCGCTGGAATCGAATGGTGAGCCAAATGAAACCCAAATATTGACAGACAGAGAGAGAAAAGAGAAAGAGAGAGAGAGAGAGAGAGAGAGAAATAATTATTCGAAGTTAAGTTACATCTCTTCAGCCACATGTGAACGGATATATATGTATGTATGTGTATATATATATATATATATACAAAACTGCCCAGCTAATAAATTCATGATGTAGTTGTTACTGTAGAATTGAAAACAGTTTTATTACAGCACGCCACAACATGTTTCACACTAATTCACCTTGAGCTCACTGACATATTTACGCAGAATCTATCAGTTATTAGTTTGATTAGAATGCATTCTAAAATCACAAATAGTCTGAAAGACTTGTATTAGCAAACCACAGTGCACATGAACAGCTGAATATCTCCCTGACTGAAAGAGGGGTCAAAGGTACACAGGCACATTATATTCTTAAGCTTGTCTTTCCTCTAACACCCTGAGGAGATATTTGCCTTATTCTCAGTTCTGCTGAGACAATATCTCTCTTTGTTGACCTTACTGATGTGGAAGTGTACAAGTCTGGACATCAATGGGCCAGGGAGATCTATCTGACTGCATCCGATAAAGTTCAAGGAACTGTTTCTACACTAACTTAATGCTCACTAAAACCCAATCCCACAAATTCACAATTTGGTTTCACACACTTTTCAAGACAGGCAGGAGAACATGTGGGATTTCCTTGTTTACATGTCTGTTATAGGAATTCTCCAACATTGGTTAAGCTGCAGTAATGTTTTCATCAGCGCTTCTTTACAGTGGTTTTAATAGTTAAGCAATATACTGTAACAGGTATTAGTTGTAATTCGAACATGTACAACAGATGGTGCTGTAACCTTTTTAAAGCAGGGTTCGGAGCCTCCCTCCTGCCCTTCAGCAAACACCTCTCCCCTTTTGTTCTTCCTCTGCTTCCCACAGTGTTTATTTAAAAGATCTTTATCTCTAACACCTTGCAATCTCATATAAGTCTATCTGCTCCAAATCTTAAGTCTGTCCCTCTCTCCACAGATGCTACCTGCCCAGCTGAGTGTTTTCAGTCAATTGTGCTCATATTAAAACAAAAAATTGCTGTTCTTACTCTTCCCTAAGATAGCAGTGCACTGTATCCTCTCTCAACTTGTTACAACAATCACATATTGGAATACAAATCATTCCCTGTGACTAAGCATGAGCAAAGTTACAGGAGACTCATGATTTAATTATTTTGAATTAGTGTTAGTCTTTGTTACCAATTCTCTGCCTTCCTTGGCAACAGGCTCGTGCTTGTGTCTGGGCTCTGGTCTGGGGTGAATTCCTTTCAGCGTGGGTAAGAGTAGGCAGTGACACTTTGTGAGAAATCATTTCTGTCTTCGCTCAGCCGCAACTTTTATTTATATTCCACTTTTAATGCAGAAATATGTGTCATGGTGCTTTACAGGAATATTGTCAAATAAAGAAACACCGAACCAAAAAGTAAGAGACATGAGGGTCGGACACTTGATCAAAGAGAACGGTTTTAAGTAGTGACTTAAAGGAGGAGTGTGAGAGAGAGAGAGAAAATCAGAGAGAGAGAGAAAGTCAGAGAGAGAGAGAAAATCAGAGAGAAAGAGAAAGTCAGAGAGAGAGAGAAAGGCAAATCATTTCAAGGAGGGAATTCCAGACAACCTGGCTTCAACCGTACACCATTTCCAGTGATAACAAAAGGTTGTGGGGCGAGGTGTGACTAGATAGTGATCATTTACAGCACTGAAGGCCATTCACAGAAGAGCATCAAAATGTCATCATTATTAGCTTTGATAAGAGTGACTGAGGAGTGAAGACTATACCTCATTTGATATCATCCCAACACACATTACAAGAAAGCTGTGTAAATAAAGATCATTATAAAATCAGAACATCAACTTCAAAGCCTTGATATGTGGTCAGCTAGTAAATCTTATCAGGGGACAACTTTCAGTTGGCCTCAGTGTTTCTGAGCAAGTGAAGTGAGCAATCTAACGATTCCTGCTCAAGGTCACTAATTTAGGGCCACTTGCTGTGAAAATAGATGCAGATACAATACAAGAGGCATAAGGTGAAGATGGATGATTTAACACTGATGATCCTTGCTTGTAACATCTTCCCATAGCTGAAAGCTTCTACCTTTGGGCAAAGTAAGTGAACCCAACTGGAATCATTGTAACTGTTCCATTGTACAAACCTTGCTGTCACCAGAGAGTGAATGGATATTTTGCAACCTTTAAGAGGGAGCTGAACTGGTTCTTAGCTGGAGGAGAGATGGTACCATATATAAGTGAAGTAAATTAATAGTAATTTATGTTTGGCGTTTGCGATCTCCAATCAGACAGGAACTGAATCATTTGAGGGAATCAAAGAGGAATTATTTAAGCGTGCCCCCCCCCCATGTCTTTCCCCATTGATTTCAGTTGTTTATATGCTGAAGGAGATTATACAAGGATAGGAAGTGTCTAATCATATTCCTGGAATTATGAAAGAAAGGCAGGCTTGCTGGTGCAGTTAGTCTTCTCCAGTCTATCATTGCTGTCTGAAATCTAAGGAAAAAATGTTGGCTGATTGGAGGGTGGGTGCATCTGGGAGATGGTCACTCACGTGAACAGCTCTCCGCTGCTTCAAATTTATTTGCTCCCTGGTTCTCTGTCAACGAAATGATAATCCAACTTGCCTGTATGAAAGAAGTGTGGATCACTTTTCAGCCTCATGTGATTTCCCAACTGAACTAATTTTAATAACAAAAAACATGTCTCTTATTCGTAATAGGTCGAACTGTACACAACTAAACCATGCTTGTAAAAATCAAACCAAAATGCCTAATGTTAGGTGTTCCATAATTGGATAGTAGTTGCTAAATAGTGAGCCAAGTATTATACTAACAGCCTATTTAAGATTATCAGTTGGGCTGGTTTGTTCTTAGGTACAGTTGCAAGAAGCTACGTTCGTTCAATGCAGGAATGTGGCCTATGCAGAAACGAAGAACATATCCAGGCACTGAATTATGTTAAAGGTCACTGATACAGCCTCTTTGGTGATGCCTTGATTAATTTGAGTTGATTTCCTGACCAATCAGTACTCTCTCCTCATGCTGCATCAGCTGTTGCTCCCTTTGACATTTAGATTAGATTATTTACAGTGTGGAAACAGGCCCTTCGGCCCAACAAGTCCACACCGACCCGCTGAAGCGCAACCCACCCATACCCCTACATTTACCCCTTACCTAACGCTACGGGCAATTTAGCATGGCCAATTCACCTGACCCGCACATCTTTGGATTGTGGGAGGAAACCAGAGCACCCGGAGGAAACCCACGCAGACACGGGGAGAATGTGCAAAATCCACACAGTCAGTCGCCTGAGTCGGGAATTGAACCCGGGTCTCAGGCGCTGTGAGGCAGCAGTGCTAACCACTGTGCCACCGTGCCACCCACAATGCCACCGTGCCGCCCACAAATGGAATTCTTGTACCTGTTATGATGACTTAACACTTCAACTGTTCCTCTTTTTCTTCAATACTCCAAGTAATTTTTCTTCAGAGAAAAAACTGTAAAAAATTTATGCAATTCTTTAAAGTTTCTGTAGGCTGTTACCTCACATCTGAGAGATGTAAGTTCACAGTTTTTTAATGGGCCTTCAATACTAACTAAGTCAAACTAATTTTTCAATAACTAGGGACACGTGCTCAATAAGAATTACTGCCCCGGAGGGTATCATTGCATCCTGATACTTTTGATATATTTTCGAACAAGGTGGTGGAATGGGGGAATCCTGGAACCTACTGAAGACCAACAAATAACTGTTAAGTTCCTTGAGAGGCTTGTGAATGGGCTGGGGAGAGGCAGAAGGTGATTTCAAATCAGAAATCATTAAACTATCATTTTGATAGTACTCAGTTCAATGTGTGGAGCTGTAATGTTTTTATTTAAACGGTTAAAAAAAAATGCCACCAGAAATAAGGGCAACGGCAAGAGCTAGGTGTGCATGGACAACTCCATGGTTTGTGGATATCATAAAATCTGGAAGCATTGAAATCTCTGAAGGGATGGTGAGGAACTCAAGAGAATATTGATAGGTTTGTGGACTGGGGACATATGTGGCAGATGAAGTTCAATGCGGAGAAATGTGAGGTGATGCATTTTGGTGGGAAGAACATGGACAAAATAAGATGGAGGTTACAACTTTCTGAGGGCTGTAGAATGTATTTGAATGTATTTGAATGTATTTGTGCATAAAAGGTACTAGACTGCTAGAGCGAACAGTTGGAATAAAATCCATCTTCTGGGCAGGATTAATAGCAGGATAGAGTACAAGTGCAAGGAGACAATGCTGAACCTACGCACAATACCTATTGGACATCAGCTGGAAAATTATATACAGTTCTGGGTCATAGTGTCATGGAGCCTCAAAAGAAGGCCTTTGGCCCATCTAGTCACATCATTGGAAGGATATGAACCCATTGGACAGTGTGCAAAAAAGATTTACAGGACTAGTTCTAGGGATGAGGAAGTTTACCTTTGAGGATAGATTTGAAAGGTTGGTTTTATTCTCCATGGACAAAGGAAGGTTAAGGGGAGATCTGATAGATATTTTCAAAATCTTAAGAAGTTTACATAGAGAAGGAAGAGAGAAATTATTCTTATTGAAGACAGGATTGAGAATGAGAAGGCACAGATTTCAAGTGATTTACAAATGTAGCAAATGTGATGGGAGAGAAACCTTTTTCACCCAACTAGTGGTTCAGCTCTTGAACGCACAAGTTGGATGATGAGATCTAGTGTCACCTCCCGTGAGCTAGCTCAGGATTTGGCCGCCTGAGGAAAAGGGGGTTCAAGGACAACAAGATCAGATCCGACACCAAACTCATAGTATACAGAGCTATGGTGGTTCCCGCCCTCCCATATGGCTCTGACACATGGGACTGTCTACAGCAGACATTTCAAGGTGTTAGAACAGTCCCATCAACACTGTCTGTGCCGGATCCTGAGAATCCGCTGGGAAGACAGATGCACCAGCACCAGTTTCCTTGACCAGGCCAATATCCCCAGCATTGAGGCACTGATCCCGCCCCCGCCATACTTGATTGGCTGCGATGGGCTGGGCACGTCGTCTCCATGCCCGACATGAGGCTCCCTGAGCAGGTGTTCTACTGCCAGCTCCGAAACGGTACGCAAGCCCCAGGTGGGACAGAGGAAGTGCTTCAGGGACACCTTCAAGGCCTCACTGGGGAAGTGCAGAATTCCCACAGACACCTGGGAATCACCGGTTCAAGACTGTCCAAGGTGGAGAAAGAGCATCCGGGAAGGCGTTGAGCACCTTGAGACTAGCCCGTGGGAAAAAGCAGAAGCCAGGTGGAAACAGCCATACCCACCCCTTCTCATAATCACCTTGTGCCCCAAGTGTGGAAGAGTCTGTGGATGCCACATCAGCCACCCTCACCCTGAGAGTGGAAGAAAGTCAACCTCATCTGTGAGGGACCACCAACAAATAAGTGCACTACTTGGAAATGTGGCTGAAGCAGGTTCAAATGAGTTATTCAGGAGAGCATTTAGATGATTATTTGAGTCGAAATAATGTGTAAGGTTACAGGAAAATGACAGGAGATTGATACTAAATCATCTTGTTCATGGGAGAGCTGGTGCAGACCTGACAGGCTGAATGGTCTCCATGAGCACTGGAACAATTCTATGATAGCATTTTGCTAACTGCCCAGTTCTGTGAGTGCTGAGGCCTCCAGCCCTTCAAGTTCCCTGTGGAAGACAGCAGCAGGCTTGGCTACAGCTGCCATTTACCTCTTGGTGTTTATGTTGTAACAGGCAGCTCCTGCCTCCTAGTGGAACTTGGCTCCTGACCTCGAATTGAAAACCAAACCTGAGAGATCTGAAGTTTGGTTTTTAGAAATTCCCTCCAATGCTTCAGCAATAACAGTCTGAAGACATTGATTGCATAGCTCTTTTCAAAAACGTACTCGTGACACGTGGGCATTGCAGGCTGGCCAGTATTTATTGTCCATCCTTGGTTGCCTTTGAGCTCAGTAGTTTGCTTTCAGAGAGCAGTTAGAAGTCTATCACATTGCCGTGGGTCTGGAGTCACCAGGTGAGGATGGCAGATTTACTTCCATAAAGCATATTAGAGAACCATTTGGGTTTTTCTTGACAATTGACAATGTTTTCATGGTCCTCAATAGATTCTTTATTGCTGATTAGTTTTTATTGAATTCAAATGCTCTGTCTGCTATGGTGGGATTTGAACCCTGATGGCGAGAACATTATCTGTGTTTCCTGGATGAGTAGTTTAAAGATAATGCCACCATGCCATCACGTCTACAAGGTTGTAACTGTGGCCTTTCTGAGGCAGGATGGTGCCCCCCTCTACAGCTGTCAGACAGTCAGGTACTTGCCAGCTCTCCAGTGCCACTGCTGGGACTGCATTCTGCTCTCAACAAAGCTTGGTGGGGGTTCAGAACTATTGAGAGAATTTGCTATGTATTCCACCAGAGCACTCGCACCCATGAGGCTGCAGCTAGGGTGGGATGGGAGGCGACCTGTTCATTAGACATTCTAAGGGCCACAAGACTGTCCAGGTTGCCTGCCGCTTACCATTACTGGTAAAACACCAGGCAACTCATAAGATTCAACATACAAACTGCTAACATTTTAACAAGTGTTGAAACAAAGGGAAGAATTAAAGATGGTGAAGCCTGGAAGTTGGATTCAGTAATAATAGCAGGCAAACTCTTGAATGGGGGTGAAATACTGCAGATTGTGGAAATTTTCAACAAATACAGGAGAAACTCAACAGGTCTGGCAGCATCTGTGGAGAGAGAAATATAGTAAAAATTTGGAGCTGGTGTGACTCTTCTTTAGAGGGATGGGGATAGTGGGGTTTTGTTGACTTTCTCTGGATTTCCCTGTGTTTGTTGCAGATAAATCCTTGATAGGGTTGCATTATGCTTCTTTCTTCCTTATTTTACTGGAAGCAGTAGAATCTTCTACATCACAGCAGGGCGTCACTGTGGCACAGTGGTTAGCACTGCTGCCTCACAGCGCAAGAGACCGGGGTTCAATTCCCGCCTCAGGCGACTGACTGTGTGGAGTTTGCACATTCTCCCCGTGTCTGCATGGGTTTCCTCCGGGTGCTCTGGTTTCCTCCCACAGTCCAAAGATATGCAGGTCAGGTGAATTGGCCATGCTAAATTGCCCGTAGTGTTAGGTAAGGGGAAAATGTGTGGGTGGGTTTCGCATCGGTGTGGACCTGTTGGGCTGAAGGGCCTGTTTCCACACTGTAAGTAATCTAATCTAATTCCAGCCTCAATGTAAAATTAGAAAAGGGGCAAATAAATATTCTTGTGGGTGGCATAATGGTTAGCACTGCTGCCTCACAGCGCCAGAGACCCAGGTTCAATTCCCAACTCAGGCGACTGACTGTGTGGAGTTTGCACGTTCTCCCCGTGTCTGTGTGGGCTTCCTCCGGGTGCTCCGGTTTCCTCCCACAGTCCAAAGATGTGCGGGTCAGGTGAATTGGCCGTGCTAAATTGCCCGTAGTGTTAAGTAAGGGGTAAATGTAGGGGTATGGGTGGGTTGCGCTTCGGCGGGTCGGTGTGGACTTGTTGGGCCGAAGGGCCTGTTTCCACACTGTAAGTAATCTAATCTAAACTAAGGGCAGGATTTTCATCTTCAAAGCAGGAGTCCGGAGACAGGAAATTTCTATGTTTTCAAGATGATGAATCAGGAATGGGCTAGAGTTGTGCTTTCCATCTTTGGGTTAAAAGACCTGCTTCAATTTGCTGACCTATGTTTGGAAATGACTGTAACGCCCCCTAACCTCACATTTCCCCTCGACCTTACCCCTCCACTTATTCCTTTTCTCGCCTCCATGCACATATGCTCCCCCCACCCACTCAACAATAAACAGAACTCACCCACTTTATCATAACATTCGGAAATCTTTGAGCAGCTTATAAATCTGTCAAAATCAACAAACAGTACTCGACAAGGAACCAAAAGTTCAGCTTAACATCTGTCAAAATAGCCAAGCCCACATTCCGCTAGTCATCTGTGTCAACAGCCCCTCCTGAGCAGAATCCATTAGAGGCTTTGGAAGTCAGCCAGGCATTCTGAACAAGATTCCATTTTAAAAAAAAACTGCATCAATAAAACTTCCTGATCTGAGTGTCTTAAAGTCTTTGACAGCCAAGTGCTCAGCCATAGGTAAAAGACTTGAAATAGCCGAATTAGATGACAGAGCTAAAATTCGAAGGTAAAGGAAACCCAACCATCTTTCAATATTTCTAAACAGCCAAACGGATGACTGCGCTGAACTTCAAAGTGTGCATGAAAGCAAAAACATTTCACAATAAATTTCATTTATTGCACAAGGCGTAAAACTATCCCATAGACAATGTACTCCATTGAATCTGAAGACATTTTCACTTCCACAAAGCTGTTTATTGTCTTACCATCCTGTGGCCTGATGGGCTGTTCAAAATGAGAGATTTATGAAAAATGGGCAAAAAATGAAGCACGCTGGGAAATTAAAACAAGCCTTGACCAAAAGTAACTATGCTCAAAGACTCAGGAATAAACAAGCTGCAGAATCCAGACAGGCTGCAGCTACAGACAGACAGTATACAACTGACCCAGCAGCTGCAGATAAAACAGTATATGCACTTGAATTTGAATGGAACAGAATTGACCTGAATGCCATCCCCAAGACAATCGGAAACATCGCGTGGTTTACCAGACACGGGGGTACATCACATTCTTAGCTATCTGACCTACGTGTTCCCAACACTTCCAGGAATGGACGCTCAAGGACCATTCTGCCTCATTGGGTCCGATCAACCAGAGTGATCAGGCTCTGATTAACCTATTGGTGGATATTGAAGACCATTCCAAAAGGCTGCTAAGTATAATAATTCCTTCAACACCACCCTCAGGAGCAGTAACTCCAGACCAACTACTGAGAAGAGAAGACATTCCTGGGACCACTGGGAGAAAACCAGATGATTATCACCACATGGATCAAGACCAAGATTTAATGTGGCGGTATATAATGATCCAGAGCCAAGTTAAAGCACAAGATATCTGATTAGATTTATAGTGTAAATTGTTAGCATTTTATGATAATAATATTAATTGTGTTAAATAAATAAATATTATCATTTTTTATTATTATTAAGAGTTGACTCGCTGTTGTTTTGAGAGGTATAAGAGTTAAATGCACTGTTCGGCAGGTGCCAACAGGCCAGCCACAATTCTGACATGAAAAGCTGACAAACATATTTTTTGATGGTCATTTACATTTAAAAACAAAATACTATTATCATTTGCTGTATTAAGCTCATACGTAACTTATAAAACAACGTTTCATTGTGACATGTTAAGGTGAGGAGAAAGTGAGGTCTGCAGATGCTGGAGATCAGAGCTGAAAATGTGTTGCAGGAAAAGCGCAGCAGGTCAGGCAGCATCCAAGCAACAGGAGAATCGACGTTTCGGGCATGAGCCCTTCTTCAGGAACCAGCCCTTCTTCAGGCTCATGCCCGAAACGTCGATTCTCCTGCTCCTTGGATGCTGCCTGATCTGCTGCGCTTTTCCTGCAACACATTTTCAGCTCAGACATGTTAAGGTGACAATAGGTTTCAAACTTATATTGCCTCCAGTTTCTGATTCCAAAGCCATGGAACGTGACATTTCTGAGGTGGTGTGAAGTATATCACCTGCCAAAACCGGCCTAACTCAATGATAATTGTTGAAACGCCTGAAATGCCTATTTCTGAAATGGAGCTGGCAACGCTGGGCTATCAGTCCCTGACCAACCCCCTTATCCCATGGCACTGCAAATTGCCGGCACCAGGAATGGACAGGGGTTGGTTCAGGTGCCAGTTATTTCCCTCTTCTAGAACTAGCTCCCGATACAATTCAACTCCAGATCATAGGAAAATCTGCCCCCTCCCTAAATATTGCTCCAACACGACAATCCGAAGTAATTTCTAACCGTAGGTGAAGGTTAACTCAGATAATGGTTTTCTTGAGTTATCAGTCACTGAGCTTGAATAGTGAAAGTGAAGATCGAAGTCCACAGTTTCATGGCAATACCCATTGAGAATGCAAGCGGATTTCATCTGAACATTCTGAAACAAGGAACAGGAATGTCATCAAACAGTTAGAGTGAATCTTGCTTAACTTTACCCCCTTTAATTTGGGAAACAATGTGAAATGATAATTACGCATTCTAAACACATTAGGAGTTGCTGCGGCAACCTCTGACACATTTTCAAACAGGAGCTCACGGTGTGGGAGCAGTGTACCAGAACGGCCCCAGGATATAGTGTGTTGGAGTATTCCCAGCACAGACCCTTGGATAGGACATCATACTTAGGCCCCAGGCCCTTGACAACCAGCTAGTCAATAGCCTGTTTAAGAACCACTTGTCTGGAGGTGATTGCTTTCTGCAGGGAGATCTTAGATATCTGTGTCACGTCACCCACAACTCAATGCAGTCTCTAATCTTAAAATTTCATCTATATGACCTATCTGACAAGAGGCATTAAAGTCAGACCAATCGCCCTTGGCTATTTGGGGGGAATCTGCATTGCCCTCCAATGAAATGTCGCATTTGACAGGCATCAAGGCTGTTCTTCTCTTTTTTTAACTTTTCAACTATAATGTTTCACTGTGAATGGTGCAGAATCAGATAAAAAACAAGATTAGGAAGACAAAGAAGTTTACAGCTCCCAGCTGTGATGCAGCCAAAAGCAAAAAGCTGTGTGAACTCTGGAACTCACAGTGAACACAGAGTGCAATCTGTAACACAATCGCACTAATCATTGCCTTTATCCCATTGCATTGCTTCTCAACCAACACTGTGGTAGTAAACTTCCTGCCTTCAGGATGGTTTACTCCAGTCTTGGCTCATGTTCTATTCTAATATGAGCAAGGACACTCTCACCCCAATCAGTTAATGGTTGAAGGTGAGTCTCCCACTTGCTGTCAGCACAGCCACTTCAAACAATTCGAACTGCTCGCTGAAATTTAGACTTTGCACATCGCCACCTGCTAAAGTTAATTCTTTTCCAGACTTGAAACCCGTGGGCCCCCTCACCTCTCAACCCTCCCTTTCCCCTACAGTCGACAGGCTTTTATAATCAAAGCGGGAAGTCACCTGATTGGTTAATAGAATTACCTGATTTTGCTCCTATCTTTTCAAACACAGTTTTGTACTGGATTCCGGTTTATTGATTTTTTTAAAAATTGGGCTTCATTTTGTAATTGGTGAGTATGTGAAATGGACCGGAGCCAGTTACCAGCCTGATTTACACTCTGCAATTGGATAACGGGGTAAAGTTGCCAACGTCCCACTCTCTCATTAGCGAGAGACAATCGGTGGTGAGTTTAACTTAAGAGCAAAAACACCTTAGGCAAGGTGCAAGTTTGAGAAAACAGGACTTTCATAGTAACTACAGGAATTGAGCCCACACTGCTGGCATCATGCTGCAAACCAGCTATCCAACCAACTGAGCTAACTGACCTCCTTGCTCTGATAATAACAAAGGCAGGTGGTAAAGCTGGCTGTTGATTTATGGTTGTCTATACAGTAGCACCTCAACTTACGAACTCAATCCGTTCCGGGACCCGGTTTGCGAACCGAAAAGTTTGCGAACCGAATCAATTTTTCCCATTGTTCAGATAGCGTAAGAATGCTTGGACGGCCGTTCACAGCGCACGTGCCAAAGACGAACTGAATGAGATCACGCGGGGCCGGAGAGCTTTTGTGTTCAACAAGCGCGTAGCAAAGCAGAACAATGAAACCACGTGGTCACACACAAGCTTTTTGCGTTCGTATCTTCGTTCATACCTTGAATTCCGTACGTACGTTGAAGCAAAATTTTACGTACAATCCTGTTTGTAAACCGATTTGTTTGTGAACGGAGTCATTTGTGTGTTGAGGCACTACTGCACTGGGTTACCACTGAAGATTAATTTGACCCCTTCCAAGTAAGGGAGCGATTGTATTCCCCCTTATTTGCTCATGTTTTCTGATTTTCTCCCATTACCACTGCTCTGATCACAGAATCCCTAGTGTGGAAACAGGCCATTCCACACGAACCCACCCAGACCCATCCCCCAATCCCTGCATTTCCCATTGCTAATCCAGCTAGCCTATGTACCTTTGGACTGTAGAAACCCATGCAGACACAGGCAAACTCCACACAGACAGTCACCCGAGGGTGGAATCGAACCCAGGTCCCTGGCATTGTGAGGCTGCAGTGCTCACCACTGAGCCACCATGCCACTCCATGAAGCCATTAGCACTCAGCTGTCATCTGAGATTTGGCAGAATGGGTCGGTAAACCAAAGGCCCAAGCTAGCAAATACAAAGTACTGCAGATACTGGAGATCTGAAGTACATGTAGAATGTACTGAAAAAACTCAGCAAAGCTGCAGCACGGTGGCACAGTGGTTAGCACTGCTGCCTCACAGCGCCTGAGACCCGAGTTCAATTCCCAACTCAGGCGACTGAATGTGTGGAGTTTGCACGTTCTCCCCGTGTCTGCGTGGGTTTCCTCCGGGTGCTCCGGTTTCCTCCCACAGTCCAAAGATGTGCGGGTCAGGTGAATTGGCCATGCTAAATAGCCCGTAGTGTTAGGTAAGGGGTAAATGTAGGGGTTTGGGTGGGTTGCGCTTCGGCGGGTCGGTGTGGACTTGTTGGGCCGAAGGGCCTGTTTCCACACTGTAAGTAATCTAATTTAAAAAAAATTTACAGGTCTAAGCATCTGTGGAGAGAGAAACAGAGTCAATTTGTCATCCAATATGACTCTTCATATTGCCCACATGAAGGGACATTAGTCCAAGCTAATGATGTGGGAACATGGGTTCAAACCACATTATGCAGGGCTGCCAAACATTATTACATCTATTCCTAGAGGTTTTATCATGTGACACACTTAGGGCCTTAGTCAGCCAATACATCCATTCTTGTGATGTCTTACATCAATTGAGAGACAAAAAGTCTCAATTCCCAATTGAATAATGTTTGACTATCAGACTTTTAGCTTCATCTCTGCTAGCCCGGTTATACTGAAATCAATCACAGCATCATTTTGATCAAGAATCAGAACTTTTCAAAGCGCAAAAACATCCAGTACCTTTCATCAATTCCAGAAACTCCAAAGCTCCATGCAATGAAACACTTGGTGTAAGGTGTGCACTTTTACAATAAAGGAAATACTTCAACAAAATTACACACAAAAAAAAACAATCCCCAAACTGCAACTTGATAACTACTAAGAGATCTGATTTGATAGTGTTTTTGGGATAAATATATGATTTAAAAAAAAACAATTCCTTCCATAATAAGAGTGACTGTACTGTAAAAGTATCTCATTGACTGAAACATGGTGCAATGCCCTGAGAGGAGAAAGTTATTTAATTTTTATCTGTTTTGACAGTGACCTGTACTGTTTACTCCTTTGCAGTTAACTCCTCAAATGAATTTCTGTTTATTTTCACAGAGTTAAAATGAAAATTTCAATTATAACAGCACAATTCTTTGACAGGGAGAGGCTACTGAATATTTCAGGATTGGCTTTTCACCCCTTCTTTTGCTCTGGGGGTTCTATTATTCATGTGGATTATTCTGTATGTGCAAGCGTATGCAGTGACTATTCACTCATAGAGTGCATCACATTCAAATCAATGCCTCCCAAAAACACACTTGGGGCTTATATACGAGTGAGCAGGCACCTGGCAGAATTTTCAGGAACAATGAGACGACTTGTGATGATTGAAATCAGCTGATTCAGTGCAGGTCAGAATCCAAATCAGGAATCTGATTTGATTTGATTTATTTTAGTCGCGTGTACAGTGAAAAGCTTTGCTTGTGGGCAACACAGGTAAATGAAGGACATTCAGAGCAAAGAATGCTTAGGCAGCGCTAGGCACACAGGTTACACTGCACAGGAGGTGCACAAACCAAGACCAACATTATTTGAATTTTTACAGATGTAGAACTCAGGTTTAAAAGTGTGGAACAGTTCTAAGAAATGTTAGAATAAGATCTGCTGAAAGCAGCTTGCAAGGGGTCACCCGGTGTTGGCGCCATCTTGAATACAACCTGCTTCATTTATTTGGTTTATTTCTACCCTGAGCAATGTTTTCAGCCAACAGTCACCAAGAAAGCCTCCGATCAGTTCAATTGTCCCACATTTCCATGTCACGCTGAATCCCTATCAATTTGCAGCTCTGAAATGTTCACCTCGCCGTTGCCCAGACTGTGTTGTTGGGGAGAGGGTGTTGCGAGGGGGAAGGGGCACACCCTACTCTCATTCACACTGTGAACCTGCCCATATTCTCAATAACTGAGCGAAGCAGCAATTCAGCCGCCCTCTTATTGTCACGGCGGAGCGTTTGTGTTACACTAATGACTAGGATCAGGCCATTTCACAGGAAATACAAAAAGGCAATCAGTGCCCAGGCTTTTCTCACCCCCTCATGGCCTCTCATTCTCCGTCTCCAACAAATGCAATTATTCCTGGCAGCGCAAAGGATTCCTGAAGAGCTTTCTTCCACTCCTTTACAACAAAATAACTCCAAAGACAGCAGTTAAAAACCTTTTGCCACAGCGATTACAGCAGATGCTATACCTAATTAGGAGGATAATGGCTCTATTGCACATTAAGTACCTCAAGAACCATCAGGGCCTCCCCTGTCATTGATGTGCTTTACTGGGATTGCAGACGAGCCAAGGAAAAGGATGTAAGAAATGTTCAGCCCTGTCCATTTCCAAAGCGAGACTAGAAAAAAGATCGGGTCTTTCCTAGCTGAAAGCACTCTCTTAAAGCCTAATGATTGTATTCACTTTCATTGCAACCACCCCCTTCCTCTCCCTTTGTAAAGAAACAAAGATATTAATGAGGTGTTCTATTTGAATGATTGTTTACAGCAGCAGAATACACTCTGCACATTGTTTTCTTTCTGTCCAACTACTAGACCTCAAACTTCAGGCGTCCCCCCATACCTGCTTCTAAAAATGTACGGATCGAATAATGACAACTCTGAGTAACTGAAGATGAATGGCCTATTGGTTCTGCGATTACTGAAACACGCCCTGATGGGGTGAAATGCTGCTCTCTTGTGTGCTGGAGGACCATTGGGAGCGAGTGAGAAGGTCAACCTTTAAGCACTGTCGAAATAGCTGACGGGAGAGATTGGGGAACGGTAAGGTGGAGGGAATGTCGGTCATGCTTGAGTCTTAGGGGTATGAGGGTCAGCCGACCTTGGCAGAATCCTCAGAAATTCGACAGCACCAATAAAAATACAAGCCCATTCTTTTTGATTGATCTGAAATCCATGTTCTGATCTCTCTTCGCTCTCCAGAAACTCATCTTGTTGCCTCCTGAACCCACATTAGCTGCCGGGACCTCCATCTTGGACAGTATTGACCAACATCTCGGCACATTCCACGGGCAGTTGACATACCCAATCCATTTCCATAGATGTTGGCATCAGTCACATGACAGCCTCTTCGTATCATCATGGCACATTTCCGATCCACTTGCAAAATCTTTCTGCACTACCATCTGCCCTTTGGAGTTCACTGGGCCATCACATTACATTGTTGCTTGTCTTTTAGCACCTAGCCCCAAAGCTGCCCTTTAAGGGATAGCCGTAGTTTTTGCCTTGCTGTTTAGTGCAGACTGAAAGCCAGGCAGCTTGTCATTACAGTCAGCAATCATCATTCCCAAGGGTGGACATGCAAAGGTACGGAACGGTGCTACTTCAGTGTCACATCTACAGCATGTGCCAGAAGCCTATGCAGCAAACACACTGCATGCGTTACACATAAACGGCTATGTCTCCAAATCGAAGGGAACACTCTTCAATAATGTCAAGGTGGGGAGAGAGTAGGGTCTACTGACTGTAAGGGAGTGCCAGTGCAGTCAGTCAGGGACAGAGTAAAACCCCTATTATCTGTGCTTTGGACACTTTGACCCGTTTTTATGTTAAAGTCACTTCATCCAAGTATTGCTTGGGTGACTCAGTGGTTAGCATTGCTGCCTCACAACACCAGGGACCCAAGTTCAATTCCACCCTTGGGTGACTGTGTGTGTGGAGTTTGCACATCCTCCCTGTGTCTGTGTGGCTTTCCTCCGGGTGCTCCCATTCCCTCTTGCAGTCCAAAGATGTGCAGGTTAGATGAATTGGCCGTGCTAAATTGTCCATAGTATCCAGGGCTGTACATGCTCCATGGGTTAGCCATGGGAAATGTTGGGGTTACAGGAATAGGGTAGAGGCCTGGGTGGGATATTCTATGGAGGATTGGTGTTAGTCAACAGGTCTAATGTTTCCATATTGTAGGAATTTTATGGTTCTATGCTCTGTCAGTGAGGTGGAAAGAGGAATCCAGAACTCAATTTGCAGTTCAACTCAATTTTATTAACACAACATTCCTTATTAAAAACTCCACGTGAGCATTTTGCAAATTACCACAATATTTTCTCTTTATCTAGCTGCAGCCCTATCAGAAAGGATATTCCCCACAACGATCCATGTGTTTGAGCTGGGCCATTGGAACCTTCACCCTCTCTGACATTGGGCTGGCTCTCTTCCATGAAGGTGGGTCTCACAAGGTCTTCTTGGTTTGCTGTCCTTTGTCATGAATCCTGCTGTGAAGCTTCACTCTGAGCCTTTGTGGACTCTTCACTGCATCATCACCGAAGGAATGGCATCCAGCTGTATGTTTTTATGCCCCTTGCACCTGATTTTCCAGAATGTTCTGTGGCCTTTGGCCAGCTGAGTCATGAGCATAGTTCAAAGCAGCCAGTGGGGTCATGCCAACAGCCTTCACTGTTGCCGTGCTGGGGAGGTACGTACACATCCTCAGACACTGGCCAGAGGTCAAGGTGCCAGGAAGTCTGAACGATACTTCACCAATGCACAACCCTCAGGCTGGTTGTAACTGGTTTCCCCTGAACCTTTGTGACCTCTCTGATCTTGGTTTCCTGATGAAGGGCTTATCATCATCATCATCATGATTCTCCTGCTCCCCAGATACTACCTGACCTGTTGTGAAATAGAGTCATAGTCATAGAGTTAAAGAGATGTACAGCCTAGAAACAGATCCTTTGCTCCAACTCGTCCATGCCGACCAGATATTCCAACCCAATTTAATCCCACACGCCAGCACCCAGCCCAAATCTCTCCAAACTCTTCCTATTCATATACCCATCCAGAAGCCTTTTAAATGTTGCAATTGTACTAGCCTCTGCCACTTCCTCTGGCAATGCTGGAGGCTAGTAAAATTGCTGTTCCAGCATCACACTTTTTGACCTTGGTTTCTGTTGTTCTCTATATGCTGTTTAATCTAGTTTGGCCAATTTTCTGTCAGGCGCGATTCCTCCATTTGTCAGTCAATTTAGAATGTCCGATTTTGGGCTGTTGGTTGCTTGACCAGAGTCCCTTTTGTTGATCCTTGGACGTGCTTAGCGAAAATGGGATCACAGGCTCAGGCCATGTTTTCATACAGACAGGTATCAAGTCCCAGTTGGATAGCTGAACCCCCTGAGTATCTGGATTCCTTATTGTACATAGACAACAATACTGTATACACTATCTTCCTTATGTACATCAATAACACACAAATTGAGAATTAGCCACTATTTACATACACTGACTTGCCCTCAAGTCTCTTTGATGATAGAGTAAATTGATACCATGCAGCAATTTACATTGTCCTTTTGTGATACAGTCCGGGTTCATTCATTTCTTAGCTCCCACTGTAGGAGTATCGAGTCAATCGTTAGTTTCTGGATGAGTTCTTTCTTCTAGCAGATTACTTTCTCCATGAGGATAGTGAGATGGCTCAGAGTAAACAGGATGAACAACACAGCCAGGTGGGAGGCTTACCCATGGTTGTATATGCACCCAGGAGTGATCCCACAATTAGTCGCTTTGGTTTCCCTGATACCATTTTGAATTTGCTCTGTCCGCTGAATAACAGCAGCAAAATCTTTCTGTGTATTTGCAAACTGTGTCTGGACCTGCAGTAATGTTTCTGGTAGGTGTTCAATGCCAGCCTCATACCTCTCCCAATAATCTGGGAAAGTTTGTCCGGGTTCATCGCTGACATTGGCGTGGATGTCTGTGAGCTCGATGAGACCGACCCTGGTTGGCTATGTGTGGCCTAATGCACAAGGTAGCATTTGGGATGTTAAGTGTGAAGATCCCATATTGGTAGTGTTTTAAAGAAGTTGAGATGAATTCTCCCTTCCTGCTATATGTCACATTTGTGTTCAGGCTCCGGATCTCTATAGGACAATTTAACACAGCATTTGTCCAAAAACTACGCAAGGAGCGTTAATTTGAATATTCTTCCACTTGGGACAGTCTGGGCCAGTGTGAGCCTCGCTACGGTCCAGGGAGTAGTCCACAGTTAGTCCATCAGTCCAGTATAAACAGCTAAGGGATTTACAGACCATCAGTCAACAAGCTCCACAGAGAGTGGTCAGGACCCAGGTCAGTCATCACTCAGCACTGTCCATTCAGATTAACTAGGGAATTGGAGAACAATCTGCCCTAATGTGAGTGTGTGTGAGTGTGTGTCTGAGCACATGTGCACTGCACAGGGTACACAGACACTGAAGTGGGTGCAAGTCAATAGGGTGGGGACATGGGATGCTCTAAGAGGGATTTGTAGGCAGTCATCACCATCGTCTCAATTCAAAGTGGTGGGATAGGAACATCTGGGCTTTCGGTCGAGATTGCAAACTGTATGACTGACTTTTACTTAGTTTCCCAAGCGGTTAGCTCCTAGTAATCAGATTTGAAATCCTATACTTTCTATGTCACAGGATTTCCCTTCATCACTGAGAAAATAAGAAATAGATAACCAACAAAAATGTAACATGAAGCAGACCATTCTAGAAATGTCTTTTCCATTCAATCATGGAATGTGGGTGTCTCTGACTGGGCCAACATTTATCACCAATCCTTAGTTGCCTGGAGAAGGTAAGGGTGAGTTGCTGCAGTCAATGAGGTTTAGGCACAGCGATGTTAGGGAGGGAATTTCAGGACTTTGTAACCAGTGACAGTGAAGGAATGGTAATATATTTCCAAGTCAGGATGGTAAGTGGCTTGGAAGGGAGTTTGCTGGTTGTGGTGTCCCCATGTATCTGCAGCTCTTGCCTTCTAGATGGAAGTGGTCATGGGTTTAGAAGGCGTGATTGGAGGAGTCCTGATGCAAGTCAAGTGCCAGCGATTAATTGCACTTCTTGAACTAAAGAAAGGCAGCAGTTGCTGAGAACGTAAAAGGCCAGGTTCATTAATAAATTTGTGGAAATATTCTGGAAAATAGTCCCTGAATATGCACCTACCCTCCTCACACAGTGACTGAACACTGCTCATTCCAGGCATCTGAAGGGGACCACCCTGACTTTCCCTGGTTTAATTGTTTAGATCGGCCTTGTGAAGTTTGGAAGCTCCTTGTTAATTTGTTATTGTAGAGGAAAGTTTGCTCCATTAACCGTTGTGATATGTATCACAACTGATTTGCAATAACCTTCAAGGGATATGCTCATGACCTCAGTACCTGATGGTATAAAGATCACAGACTCCATCCTAATGAGTCCTGCTCTCTTGCAGCATGATAGCCGAAAGAAGTCAGATTTTAGGAGGGACTTCTGGAGGCCAGGAGCACAGTGGTTGAAAGAGTGTTGGGCAAAGTCAAGGAGCTTAGGAAAGATTCAAAAGCCCAGGACCACTCCGTCTAGAAGGACCAGGGCAGCAGATACATGGGAGAACCACCATCTGCAAGTTCTCCTCCAAGCCACTCACCATCCTGACTTGGAAATATATCACCGTTCCTTCATCGTCGCTGGGTCAAAGTCCTGGAATTCCCTCCCTAATGGCATTGTGGGTCAACCCACAGCTGGTGGATTGCAGTGGTTCAAGAAGGCAGCTCACCCCCACCTTCTCCGGGTCAACTAGGGACAGGAAATTTACTCTGACCCAGCCACTGACACCCACATTCTACAAATGAATAGAAAAAACTTCAAAAGCAGCAAAGAGCATCCGTGGAACTGAAGGAGAGCACTGACAGGATCATGGGACACTGCTGAGGTGAGGATAAAAGGTTTTGCAAATGATTCCCAGGAGAGTAGAATACAGATGGAGTCTAATGAAGATTGGAATGAGTGCACTTGTCCGCCCTTTTATTTTAAATATTAGACAGTGTGCTAGCTGGGTACGTTCCACTCCCACTCACACTGGAATTTACAGGCTAGGACATTGCAGAGCCATAAAGGAGCACAACATCTCATCCTCGAACGTACACCGAGATTCCAGAGTAAAAAATGCAAATGTGATGGTCTGATGGGAATGAGTCAAAGGAGAATGGAAGAAATCAAAATATGCTGGAGATCACAACAGGTCAGGCAGCATCTATGGACAGAGAGCAAGCTGACATTTCAAGTCTAGACTCTTCATCAGAGAATGGGAGGAAATTTTGTATGGACCAGTTGAACCAGAATGTTTTTGTCATTCTGAACATACAAGCTGAATTTTCCCATTTATTTTGGAGAAAACATTAAGACGACATTAAACATAAAAAAAAAGCACCATACATCTAGAGCAGGTGGAGATGACTGGAAAACTGACAGGTCAAGGAGGGATTTAAAATAACATTAAAATTATTAATTGCAGGCAAGAAAGACGGGTGTGATACAGCTGCAACTGAAACATGGCAGGTCAATGGAATGCCTTTTTGGATCGCTCCCCCACTGCCAGTCACACATTTTTCACTATCTTCAATCATTTCTCCACATTCGAAGGGCTTTTCCTAATTTCCTTTCACTGGGCAGATCCCTGCTGCTGACTCCGAAGAAAACAATCCTTCGCTTGACAACCGTTTTCCAGGTGCCAGGAATGTTTTTAAAATCTGATGTACGTTTTGCTCGCAAGTGTTTAAAAATGAAAAAAAAAAGTGTTGAAAAGTCGAAGGGAAAGTTATGAGGGGCTGGGTGACTCGGTGGGTTGGAACGGTGCCCTCATAGCTGTGGGATTTGGCTTTGAATCATAGCGAGACGAAAGGCATGGAAGACATTGCTTTTCTGACTAGGCTGTACAGGTCTGAAGCTAAATGTGTTCAGGGTAGAGGTGTGGGCGCAGGCCCGTGACTGAAAACTGCCCATAACTCAGCACTAATTGACATGGAGTTGGCAGTCCTATCTAGAGAGGCCATAAGGATGGCAGATATTCAGACTGCAAATGTACTCAAGTGGATCATGGCTGCTGTTGGAGGCTGGAGATTCAGGCTCGTTCTTGGGACAATTTACCATGAGCCTTACTCCCTATGCTGATTTGGGAGTCTTTCCTGGTGCTGGAATCAGTTGGGCAGAAAGTACCTGTAAAATGGGGAGCAGAGCAGCAGAAAAGAATTAAAACAAAAGGAAAAAAAGAACCATGGTGGGAGGAGGAGGTTGGGCAAATAGGGAGGAACACATGAATACAACAAAATTAAAAATTGCTGGAAAACTCAGCAGGTCTGGCAGCACTTGTGGAGACAAAGCAGAGTTAACGTTACGGGTCCAGTGACCCTTCTTCAGAATAAATGTCAGACTGGCCATTACAAACCTGCTGAAATAATCAGGTAAACTATGTAATGTTTGTATCACAAGTTGCACAAGGTTCAATAATGGGAAAGCAATGATGACCCAGAGCTCTAGATTCATAGAGTCAAACAGCATGGAAACAGACCCTTCACTCCAACCAGTCCGTGCCAATCCTAATCCCAAACTAAACTAGTCCCACCTGCCTGAGCTTGGCCCACATCCCCCCAACATTCCTTATTCATGTACTTATCGAACTGTCTTTTAAATGTTGTAATTGTACCCGCATTCATCACTTCCTCTGGAAGTTCATTCCATACACGAACCACACACTCTGTAAAAAAATTGCCTCTCATGTATTTTTTTTCAAATCTCTCTCCTCTCACCTTAAAAATATACAACTAACCTTTTTTATATCCTTCATGATTTTACAAACCTCAATAAGGTCGCTTCTCAACGTCCTATGCTCCAGTTGGAAAAGTCCCAGCCTCTCCAGCCTCTCTTTATAGTCACGATTTCACTGCTTGCTGAATCATTAATATGGTGGTATATAAATGCACAATTTACAAGCGGCCATTGCACATGGGTGTGTGGAATGGTTTAACTCCTCTGCTAAAATATAATAAGAGGACAACCAGCTGATTGCAGTTATATGCTACTACCTGATGCTATTTCCAGATGACTATATTTTATTAAACTTTGATTTTAAATGCATCAGTTCCCTTATTACATCTGTAATAACTGAATCCCCATGATTTTTCAAGGAGTCTTGCATTTATATAATATTCTGTTATATCCTGAAAATGTTTCAAAGCACTTTAAATTGAATGACTTCCTGAAACGGCATAGTGGACTTTCACAGAGCAACATCCCACAAATAATGAATTAATGCATGACCAATGGTTCCTTTATTGCTAAAGACAGAACTATTGACTAGGATAACCAATAGAATATTCCTCCTCGTGTGTAATCAGATCTTTTACATGTATTTAAGCTGATAGGTAGAATACTGAACAATGTAGGACTCCCACAATATTGTCTTGAAGTGTTTGTTTACATTTTATGCTCAAGTCTACAGTGGGTCTTCACTGTGCTTGGAGTTGATAGTGTTTAGAAGCCAAGCTGACACATCTAACTGATATTCCTACACGAACACGTGAAAATATCACCACTCCATCCAACACTGGCACAGAATGTACCATCTACAAGATGGACTGTGGCAATTTGCCGAGACTTCTTTGCCAACACCTTCTGAAGGTATGACCTCTGCCACCCAGAAAGACAACAACTTTGCGAATAGTTTCTGCCTCACTATTATTAGATCTCCGAATGGACCTCTCTAATTTCCAATCTAATGTTCATGTTGCTTTGTGTGGACCTTTGCAGCCATAACTCTGTAATCCTCAATCTGTTCAATTACCCTATGATCTACATATGGTATGATCTGCCTGTACTACACACAAAGCAAAATGTTTCACTGTACTTAGGTACATATGACAATAATAAATCAAATCAAAGAAATCACATCAAAGGAAGCAGATTCATGGAAACTTCACCAACAATAAGTTCCAATCCAAGTCACATACTATCCTGTCTTTGAACTATGGTGCTGTTCCTTCACTGTCGCTGAGTCAGAATCCTTGGCTTCCCTTCCTAAGGCCAGATGGTATAGGACCAGAATAAAACTATTCGGTCCATCAGATCTTCTCTGTCATTCAATCATGGCTAATCCATTTCTCAACCCCATTCTCCAGAATTCTCACCATAACCTTTGATCCTCTTACTCATGAAGAACCTATCTATCTCTGTCTTAAACACACTCAGTGATTTGGCCTCTACGGCACTCTGTGGCAATGGGTTCCACAGATTCACCACCCTCTGGCTGATGAAATCCCTTCTTATCTCAGTTCCAAAGGGTCATTATATCACTCTGAGGCTGTTCCCCTGGATCCTAGTGTCTCCTACTAGTGGAAATATCTTCTCCATGTCCGAAATATCCAGGCCTCTCAGTATTCTGAAAGTTTCAGTCAGAACCCCCCCCCACCCTCATCTTTCTAACTGCTCCTCATATGACAAGCCCTCCATTGCTGAGAACTATAGCTACACCAGATGAGCTGCTGTGGTTCATGAGTGGATACCACTACTCTTCATTGAAGGGTCAATAAAAGGAGACATAATTTTAAAATGAAGGGCAGAGGGTGAGGGGATTTAAGGAAAATATTTTTCATCCAGGGGTTGGAGAACTTCTGGAATGCACAAGTAGCTGAGACTGGAAACCTCACGACCTTTAAAAATTTCTCGAATGAGCACTTCAAATGTCATAACATCCAAGGCTATGAGCTTTGTGTGAGGAAGTTGGACTATTGTAGGTAATGGTGTATTTTTGACAGTACAGATTTGATGGACTGAAAGGCCTCTTCTGTACTGTAAGATTCTATGACTATTTCCCTTGTCCATCTCAAGGACAAGTGGAGATGGGTAATAAATGCACGGACTTTGCCTGTGATACACGCATCTCGTTAATGCATTTTTTTTAAAAAAGGAAATCCAGGAAAAAACACACTGGATTCAGAAAGCCTGTTCACTTTTATTATACCTTGAGCTCTGCGACCTGACATTTCCTACAACTTTTCTCCAGCTCCACAGCAATGTCATCTCCTGGAAAAGGTAAAAAGGGGAAAAAAAAACTTGGAGAATTGTTCTCTGCCTCCTTTAGGTCTCTTAACCAGAAAATCACATCCCTATGCCAACCATTAACCCATTTGCCTTCTCTATTATATAATCTCTGCCACCAAAAATCAATGCAGCTCAATGTTTTAGAAGGGGTGCAGGGAGCCAGTATGAACCATAGATTATTTGTTATTTTCATTTATGTGAATGACTGTGAAGAAGCAAACCTCTGTTCTTGTCCACCATATGCACCATGGGGCAAGGAATACATATGGCTATGTTCAGGCCTGTATGGCTTGGTGTCATACTGGCTAGTGATAATAACGTCCTGATAGTGATCACACCAGCATAACAAGAGTGTACAATTAGTTAACTTATTTGTTCCAATTTTCTGGAATTTTCTTCCAGGTCACTTTACTATTGGTAAGGTGACTAAATCCAACTTCAGGCATTTGAAATCAGTTGGTTTATAGTGTGGAGTCCTGGGCACCACTCTACACGAAGGTATAGAATGCATTGAAAAGAGTGCAGGAGAGATTTACAAGATGCTTCAAGGCTTGAAAAGCTTCTGTTGGGAGGATAGAATGGAGAAGTTGGGACCATAACGGTTTTCAAAACCGTGAGGGATACTAGATAGGGAGAAACTGTTCCTGCTCATAAAAGGATCAAGAACAAGGGGTCCACATTTTTTAAAAAAAATGCATAAGGAGTAAATGCCATGTGTGAATTATTTTTTTCACAAGTGGTTCAGGTCCAGAATTCACAGTCTAGAAAAGTAGTGAAGGCAATTTCAATTGAAGCTTTCAAGAGGGCGTGGATAGCTATTTCAATAGAACTAATGTACAAACTTAGAGAGAAGAGGCAGGAGACTGGCTCTAAAGCAAAATGTTCATATGGAGAGCTGGCTCTAATACGATGGGTCAAATAGCCTCACTCTGCACTATTACACTTCTGTAATTCTGTAACCTCCCTCTTCTGATGGCTATCAGCTAAATCCTGTCCCCAAACTGCTTCACCATTGCTCAGGACAGAATTGTTTGGCTGTGATGCACTTTGCAATCATATCGCTCTTTTAAAAAACCTACTAGGCGCAGCCAGGCATAAAATATAGAGTTTGGCCAAGCTGGAGGAGTCACAATCACAAGTCAAATGAGGAGAGAAAACTGGGTGGTAGTGGAGGGGAAACTACAATCGCAATAGATTATCTGAAAGCATTGCAAAATTGGAATGAACACATTGCAATGCTCAGCCAATTGTTCGCTTTAATACTTGAATATACCACAGCCTCCAGTTTAACAGGTGTTGTTCTTGGCTAAACTTTCTAATAGAAAATCAATAGGAGCCAGCCCAGTCTGACATGCCCCTATCTGTCACAGACTCTTCAAATGGCTCCCAATGCGTTTGAGGATTTACTGTACACAAGCTAATGGATCAGTGGGAGGGTGTAACAAGGTAGTAGGAATGTGAGAGCTGGCCTCAGTTCAGCTTTCCTTTTGGGCTCAATCTAAACTCACACTAAGGTTTGTCGAATTGGAAGGCTAGTGTAAACCACTCAAGTTGCTGAGTCAATTGCAGACAAGAAGAATCTGCCTTGGTGCCAGGTTTCTGTTGTGAATGGGCTCAGGTTTCTCGTCGAACGTACAGATCTGCCATTACAAGAAATCTGAATCCAGCCTCAATAGAACTGATTGAGGCACATTCTCAGCATGTTCCCATATTAACCTGACTGAGGTTTGGTTATTAATCAGAATTTCCCTGTCTCTTTCTAGTGCCATCAATCGTTAATTTCACTATCTCTGTGTGTTGGAACATGTCAGAAATGCCAGGAAGCAGTCCAAAGATGCACAGGTTAGGTGAATTGACCATGCTAAATTGCCCGTAGTGTGAGGTGCATTAGTCAGGAGTGAACGGGTCTGGGTGGGTTGCTCTTTGGAGGGTCGGTGTGGACTTGTTGGGCCGAAGGGCCTGTTTCTACACTGTAGGGAATCTAATCAAACCTAATCTTACAGAGATAGACCAGATTTAAAGTATATGGTTTTGCATGAATTGGAAAAGGGCTGTAAGAATTGGAGTGGTTTGACGTTGGCTCCAGTTTTTGGCTTCTTGGGTTGAAGTTGCTTCCCTTATTAGTTTCCAGGTAACTCTGCATTACCAGCCTAACCTCTGTCCTGTGTTAATTCAAGGGAGGTGATCTGGGCTTTGAAAGTATGATGACCAATCCCGACATTGTACAGTTGTCTCCAAGTTCCAGACTCTCTGTCGAGAGCTTATCAAATTGTTTTCAGGAGGGTTGTGTTCCAACTAAGTGACAAGACCACCTCGTAGCTAATTGAGAAAGTTCAACAACTTAAAAGCTGTAGCAGAGAATAAGAACGTAAGAACGTAAGAACTAGGAGCAGGAGTAGGCCACCTGGCCTGTCGCGCCTGCTCTGCCATTCAATAAGATCATGGCTGATCTTTTCGTGGACTCAGCTCTACTTACCTGTCCACTCACCACAACCCTTAATTCCTTTACTATTCAAAAATCGGTCTATTTTTGCCTTGAAACCATTAAAACCTTGACTGCTTCACTGAGCATAGAATTCCACAGAATCACAACCCTTTGGGTGAAGAAATTCCTCCTCAGCTCAATCCTTAATATGCTCCCCCTTATTTTGAGATTATGCCCTCTGGTTCTAGTGGACAACCTCCCTGCTTCTATTTTATTTATTCCCTCCACGATTGTCCTTGTTCTCCTGTAGTAGACCAAAAAGGGGCCCACTCTGATAGATATGATGAGCCAAATGACCTTCTTCTGTACTGTTTGATTGTATGATCCTGGTTTGATACTGCTAGGGTATGATCATAAAGAGCATTTTCCCCAGTATCTGGGCTTTTTCATATCAGATTGCAATTCCAAGGTGACAAAATCTGCTATAGAAACTCACAGGAGTTAATGTGGCTCTCTCCTTGGTGACTGGTTACACTGAGGGAGGGTGAATTGGGCAAAATACATGTGAACACTAGTCAGTGCTACCTCAAGTGCTACAGAAATATTGTATTTTAGTGACTAAATTAAGTCAGAACAGGATAATGGGAAAAGATGACACTTTGGTTTAATTTATGCTCCTTAAAAGAAATTGGAGTCAAGTGAAAGAGCACTTGTTCTGGAGAAAGAATGCTTGCAGTCTTTATACTTGTTTTCCAAGTTCTGCTGGGGAGGAATCAGGCATCACTGCTGACACCCTAAGGGTCCTTAAAAAGGTAGGTAACTCAGGATACAGTTTCCAGAAAGGAATTATCTGACTATATCAAAGCAGAGCTCTGAGAAGCAGTCTATGCTTATTCAGCCCAATAAACCACAGTAAAATGAAAGACTCTGGTCATTTGTCTGTTTCCCATAGCAATGCCCGTTACCTGGTTACGGGTAGTAGAATTGCATTGGACCCTACTCACTCCACAGCTGCGTGTACATATGCTGAACACTTGTAAAAATGAGGGGATAATTAGAATAGGCCCAGTGAGTTACGAACCTACTAAACCTAGCAGCTATCAAGCATTGCAAACATCTTATTTTTGGCAGGGATCGAGAGAGTAATCCTGGATTTATTTTCATTTTGTTTGATAACCTGATCAAGTGCAGTGCATAAAGCAAAATAGAATCCAGGGTCGGTTCTAAAATGTTCAGCATTGAATTGAAACAATTGCAAACATTCACAAAATATTTTGATTTGCATGTAGCTTTACATTCCTTTAAAAAGAAGAGCACTGACTCTCCTCCCCTGATGGTTTCAGCTCAGAAGTAAAGATCTGTTGAGATCAGGAAAATGCAACACCCGGTCTCCTCTTACCCAGTTGCTCTCCTGCTGGAGAGGTATTGTAAGTAATACAGTGGAACTCAGTGATCTGGGCAAAGAAATGGACAATTAACTCTCAGTAAGTTCCTGAGTACTATCAAGTAACGCTTACATTCCAACAATGGCCAGACTTCAAAAATATTTTGTTAGGCTGCAAGGCACTGTGGGGGCTTGGAGACATTAGAAAAGGCACTACATAAATGCAGGTCTTCCATTATCTTTCTTTTTTCCCCACTCATTTTCTTTGTTTACTTTTTTCATTTTAAGGCACTGACTGTTACATATGGCTTAGTGATTGGACAGCCCTTGTCGAACAATTCTGAGTATGCTAACAGATATATGAGCAACCAGTTCAAGATTTTAGATTCACTCCCAAATGTAAGTCATTTACACTTGGCCGACTGACATATATCCATGCACTGGGACCTGATCTATACAGAGAAAAGGAGTATGTTTAAGCCTTGCGCTTTTTTAAAAATTACACATAAGCTTCGTAAACCTATAGTTTCTTGCTTTCTCAAGTCAACTCCCCCGATAATTGGAGCGAGCGTGCCAACCAACTCTGTTGTTGTCGTGCAACTTGCTAGAGGATGGTTGGGGTGCATTTTCTATAAAAGCGAGATCTGGCTTGAATCTGAAGACTTTTTCACGTAATTCTTTGTTTTCATAGTGTTAACTATATACATTCTAGCTCAGCACCAATGAGGGGCTCCTGCATCAACTTTCAGTCTCTAAGTCATGTGATCATGAAATCAACATCACTTCCCATATAAATGCTCAGCGGATAACTCTCCACTTCTCCCAAAATTTTGAACTCTACGCTGTACACATACGCACACAAACACAAACCTCCCCATATTGTCTCTGTTTCCACACGACACTCAATTGTAGCTTCTTCAGTTTCTATTAGATCACATAAAAAGTTTATCTTGAATGTTATTGAAGACCTGCATCTTCTAAATTCATGCTTATACTCTCTTTTTGATATTCAACACCCACACACACTTGCACACTTTTACTCTTTCAAGCCATGGTAGTTGGTGGAGGAAGTAGGAATAGTTAGTAATTCATTCTACTATAATCAGCAGACTTTGTTACATATAGTGTCAACTGTTGTGATCATTTGAAATTTGGCATTCTCATACTTGAACAGTGCAAAACTACACCTTTCTCTCTTTCTGTCTCTTTCTTTCACGGTCTCTTTATCTCTCTTTCTTTCTTTCCCTCTTTCTTTATCTCTCTCTCTCTCTCTGAGTGGAGATTACCAAACACAAGTGGATCAGTTAGCTGAATTGAGTGGAAATCTGGTTTGCGATGTAGAGTGTTGCCAACAGTGTGATTCAATCTTTATACCAGAGTTCAATCTCTATACCAGGGTGACCCTGAAGTTTCCGCCTTGCCAACCTCTCCCCTCGCCTGAGGTCTGGTGACCCTCAGGTTAAACCACCTTCAGTTGTCTTTCCCATGAGAGAGCTTCAATGGTGACTTCACATTGCCTGTAAAAGAAAAGCACAGAAATAAAATTTAGAAAAGGTCAGCATGCCATCAGAGGCTAACCCAAAATTGCATCCTTATATTGAAGATACATCACTTCACAAATGTGAAATTTTTGGATTGTAAGAGTTCAAATACCAAAATTAAAAACTTTTGAATGACAGTTTGGAGTAATTGCCAGGTATTTCTTCCTTTATATTAACTTAGACATTAGTATTTGTTGGACTGTAATGTTTCTGCACTGTCCTGTAAGATCTAAATTCTATACAAAAACCTGTTATCTGATCCAATTACAGAGGAGAACTGCTATGAGTTTGCCATTTTATTCTTTCCAAACATAAGTAAAACAAAGTGAAATTCATCAGTTGATCAAAATTTGCTGAATTCTTATTTCCGTCAAACTTCTTAATAAATGCAAATTAGTCATTTTCAGCCTGCTAACAGTTTCTAAGTGCAGTGTTTTCAAATCAGGCAGAAAGATCAAGGAGTGGAAATTGGACCCTGGAGAGCCCATCTCACAGGTCATGTGACCAAAGGACCCCGACATGTGACGGATATAAAGTTGGTGTTGGTCCATCATTCAAATGTCCCTGGCAGTCTTCTAAAATAAGGCTCTTTCTATATGGGGAACATCAGGCCTATTTCAGAAAAAACAACCTCTCCACCTCCCACTCCTTGTGTAGGAACTGGATATTGTCCACTCTGCAATCTGATTTTCTCCACGTTCTTCAGACACAGCTGTGGCCAGTCTTATCCATCAGCTGCCAATGAGAGTTCCTTCGAACAGGATCCAGGGAGGCAAGAGGACTCCTCCTGCTGATTTCAGGGTGCACTTCCCAACCTTCATTCCAATCCTGCTGGTGAAGCAAGGACATTGATATTCCCTCGAGCTGAGGGAACTCCCAGTGAAGTGTGATAGATTCTAGCAGCTTGCCCAATTAATCAGAATGAGGAATGAGAACTTGTCCCACCATATTCATGCCCAACACCAGCTGGAGAATGAGGTGGCATCCTATCCCATTTCCAGTGCATTCCCAAATGGAGAGTTATCCACTGAGCATTGTAACAGTGTTGACTTTTCACTAGAAGACGTGCTTTGAGAAACCTTATGCATGAGACCATTTTCGGCAATAGGTGCTTACCTATGGAAGTTAATGCTAGCATTTTCCATGATTAAAAGGACAACTGGGAAAAAAGCAAATAGTAGCAAATTGTATTCTTCAACACAATGTAAAAGTAGCAGGTCTTTTCACCAATTACATGAAGATTAATTTTACTGTACACTCTCGTTTCTGTAGCCAGAATTCTTTTGCTTGATGTAATTTCAATACTTCCTGATTCCTTAAGATGGGTTGTTAAACCAAAGCTCATTCTCTCTGCCTATTCTGGTGGATGGTAAAGATTACATGGTGACAGCATTTATGTTCTCTCAATTCCATCACTTCTGATTTAGCCATTGGCCATCAAAAAAGCCAGACAGCTGGGCTGCTTAGAGAGCTTACTTCATTGTTTCTTTCACAGATTCATTCAAAAGCAAATACTGCTGCATTCAAAGTCATCACCCTCATTGATTGTTCCTTGGTGATGGAAGTGAGATATAACTGTTATCTCAGGTTTCATAAATAGTTTGTGAGCCCTACCTATACAGGCTGGAAGAGATGGTGGTGGATTTTTGGCTTATGTTTCTATTCGAATCTGCTTGTCGTATGATGTAGCACCAACCACTGGTGCCTTGTGGTTGGTGTAGAGTATTACAACCAATCCTTCTAATCAACGTGTCCAGCTCCATTATTGGAGCAGGTAAGATGTGAACTCAGGCCTCCTGGCTCAGACATAGGGATAGTTCCACTGTGCTACCAGCGCTCCTCCAAACCGCTTTCATTTGTTGATTCTAGAGGCCTATCTGAATTAGCAGTCATGATGTGGAGGTGACTGTGTTGGACTGGGGTAGGCAAAGTCAGAAATCGCACGACACCAGGTTATAGTCCAACAGGTTTATTTGAGATCACAAGCTTTTGGAGCGTAGTGCCTTAGTCAGGCGTAGTGAGAGGGAAGCACACAGACACAGAATTTATAGGCCGAGAGATCAAAAGATCATACAACTGGCGTGAGTGGATTGTCGAAAAATAAGAGATCAAAAGGTCAGACAGTGTAAGTGAAGTGTCAACAGCTGAATAACAAGTGAGGGGATGTCCTATAGTCTGATTAAATGAACCCAAGATCATGGTTGAGGCCATCTTCATGGGTACAGAATTTGGCTATCAGATTCTGCTCTGAGTTTCCGTGTTGTTATGTATCTCAAAGTCTGCCTTGGAGGATGCTTACCTGAAGATTGGAGGCTGAATGTCCCTGACTGCTGAAGCTTTCCCTAACTGGGCGGGAACGTTCCTGTCTGGTGATTGATGCGTAGCGTCCAATCATTAAACAAGACTTCCTCGCTGCACAAGACCTCCGGCCAACACTGTACACCAGATACATTGACAACGTAATCTTTGGTTCATGTCCTGCTACATGTGATCCCACACTATTCTGCATCTATAAAATCTTCCTTACAGTCGTGTTTTCAAATCATCACCTTGATAAATTGTTATGATCTCTCTATCCAAATTAGTTTGCACAGTTTAGGATTGCTTATTACTTTTGTTAGACACTCAGCATGTGACTCTTACACCCACCATTTTATACCAGTCAAAAAAAACCTGAAAGAACTGCAGATGCTGTAAATCAGGATCAGGGGTAAGGAGGGGGTGCTGGGAGTGCTGGGGGCCTCAGTGAGTCTGGTGGTACCTGTGCAGAAAAATCAGAGTTAATGTTTCGGGTCCAGTGACCCTTTTTTCTGGTTTTTCTTCACAGATGCTGCTAGACTCACTGGGTTTTTCCAGCAGCTTCTGTTTATGTTCCATTTTATTCCAGTCATTTGGTTTGTCTCCAGCACCACCTTATTTTTAATTTTTTGTAATGATCTCTCTGCCTCATTTAATTGGATGATAGGTCATCCCTTCACTTGTTAGTCTGCTCTTGACATTTTACTCACACTGTCTAATGCCCTTAATCACCTGCAGAAACATATTATTTGACACTCCCCTCACACGAATTTTATGGTCTTTTGATCTCTCTGCCAAAACATTCGGTGATCTGTGTGTTTCCCTCTCACTTTACCTGATGAAGGGGCTGCGCTTTGAAAGCTTGTGATTTCAAATAAATCTGTTGGACTATAACCTGGGAACGCGTGATTTCTAAATTAGCAGTGGCCGAGGATAGACCGTGATCAAGTCCTAATGGAAAAGGCATTTGTCTTACAAAACATGTAGTTTGTTGCATAACAGCAACAGGTACAGACTATATTAACCATGCAGGAACAATAGCAATCAGGAGACGGACATGACACATCTCTCTCCATAATGACCTTATGCTAAGCTGCCATTTCTCCAACCAAGAGAATTTAAATTGGGATGTGGGTATCACTGGCTGGGCCAGCCTTTATTTCCCATCCCTCCTTGCCTTTGGGAAGGTGATGGTGAGCTGCCTTTTTCAACCACTGCACTTCATGTCATTAGCTAGACGCTAGTTTTGTAACTGGAAGAGGAGTGGCAAGTTCTGGAGCACAAGTTTTCAGTTCTGTTGTCAGAATGTTGTCGGGGCCCATAGTCTTTGCGCTTTCCAGTGCCTCCAATCATTTCTTGATATCACATGGAGTGAATTGACGAGTATCTGTAACTGAAAGGGACCACTGGAGGAGTCCAAGATGGATCATCCATTTGGTACTCCTGACTGAAGGTTTCTGTCAATGCTTCAGTCTTAACCTTTGCAGTGATACGCTAGACTTTTTTCATCATCGAGGAAGGAGATATTTGTGAAGCTTCCTCTCCCAGTGAGTTACTCAGTTGTTTGTCACCGAATGTGGCAGGGCTCCAGAACTTAGATTTAATCTTTTGGTTGTGGAACCATTCAGCTCTTGGTATTTATGCTGTTCAGCATGAAGTAGTCCTGTTTGGTAGCTTCACTAGGTTAATACCTCATGTTTAGGCATGCTTGAAGCTGCACATGGCATGCCCACCCACACTCTCCATTGAACAAAGGTTGACTCCCCCTGGCTTGATGCTAACGGGTGAGTGGGGGATATGCCGGGCCATGAGGCTGCAGATTCTGCTGGAGTGCAATTCTGCTGCTGCTGATGGCCCACAGCGCCTCATAGTCTTGAGTTGCTAGATCTGTTCAAAGTTTATCCCATTTAACATGGTAATTATGCCACACACAGGATGGAGGATATTCTCTATGTGAAGACAGGACTTTGTCTCCACAAGGATGTGCACTGGTCACTCTCACCGATACTGTCATGGGCAAATGCATTTTTAGCCAACAGATTGGTAAGGATGTGTGAAGTATGTTTTTCTGTCTTGTTGGTTCCCTCACCACCTGCTGCAGACCAAGTCTAGTAGCTATGTCCTTCAGGATCAGTAATGCTGTTGCCAAGCCACTCTTGGTGATGGACATTGAAATTCCCCAACCAGAGCACATTTTGCACACTTACACCCTCAGTGCTTCCTTCAAGTGTTGTTTGACATGGAGGAGTATGTTGCTTGACTCGTCTGTGATGCAGTGCTCCCAATTTTAGCACTAGCCCTCAGATGTTAGTGAGGAGAACTTTGCAGGGTTGACAGGGCTGTTTCTGCCAGTGTCGTTTCCACTGCCTAGGTGGATGCTGAGTGGTCTGTCCAGTTTTGTTACTTTATGGAGACTTTGGCTTGCTAGACCATTTCAGAGGGCAGTTGAGAATCATTGCTATGGTCTGGAGTCACATGTAGGCCAGACCAGGTAAGGATGGCAGATTTCCTTCCCTGAAGGACGTTCGTGAGCCAGTGGGTTTTTCCTTATGTTACATTGTTCCATGGTCATCTGCAGGTTATTAATTCCAGCTACATTCTATTGAATTCAAATTCCACCATCTGCTGTGGCAGGATTCAAACCCTGATCACCAGAACATTTCTGGATTAATAATCTAATGATAATACCGGTAAGGCTGTTGCTTCCCCATGATCAGCTTGGACTAAGGTTAATATAACTTCTGTATTCAATCTTTCAGAATGTTATCTTACATACCAATTCTCTAAGCTTCTTTTGTTCCCTATTGTTAACATTTATACATTCAGATGTATGATTACTTTTAAATTTACCACTCTACCATCTCCCCACAAGTTTCTGAATCACACATTCAGAGTGTATGAAGGTTTCACAGTTCCTTTCATAATGCACGATCTTCTGACTTGGAACATTGGTCAGTTCTTGGCTTCATGACTGTTGATTTTCATTTAGGTGTTGACCATGATGATTCTGTTCACCATCTCTCTGCTGGAGAATTTCTTATCTCTTGGATGTTCTTTGTGGAGGATGTTGTTCCTGAAACAACTGCTGGTTGGTTTGATATCTTAGCTAAAGGGCCTTTATTCTTGAATTTCTTTTTCAGAGAAACTCTTCCCTGCTAACTAAGGCAGTTGTCCCATTTGTTCATCTAGGGGATCTATAATCTCATGAATGTCCATTATGGAAGATGGCAGCTCTGTTGAAAGAAATACTTTCTTCCTTAGAATATTCTGAATTTTTAGATGAGGTAATTTCTTTTCAACAATGTCCTAAATCTGTGAATTTTGATCTGGTTTCCATGGAATTGTATCAAACCCACCTTCCATTTTGTATAATCAGTTCTGTAATCCCCATGTGCTGATGTATCTGTCTTGATGCATGCAAGTGGAAATCTTCATTTGCCCTTGTAAGATCTTGCAATTCCCTTTAATTGTAGACACTAGTTAATTCTAATTCCAGGTATTTTACATCAATCTGTTCAGAAATGTTATAATGTACAAGTTAGCCATGAACTTGAACCTTACCATTGCAACCAGACATGAACATGTATCACGAAAGTCTTCAAATACAATTATAGGTTGAGTTTGAGAGAGAATCTAAAGATTTACTAGTCCTGATTGGTTTCAAGATCATTCTAGGTACACGACTATTCTCACAACTTTTAAAGAATTTACTAAGTTCATCAAAACAAGCACAAACTACATTAAATTCATGCAATGCAATGGCTGTTCAGTTGACCTACTTTGGAACACAAGCTTTCACCACTGGTTGACTGGATATACACCTCTTGCACTCTTCTGTTGACTGAAATCCTTCTTTCTTCAAATATTCTTTCTTGTGCATCAGACCTACAGGGATCACCACTTTTTAACCCTTGTCAGCCACTACCTAGTGTGCATGATCAAAAACATCATGGCTTGCCAACACATGAACAGCATCTAATCAATCTCAGATTAGCTAAATCCCTAATTGATTTCTTTAAAAGTAACAACCATCTTCATGACATTGCTTCATACTATTTCCTGATTCATTGCTTTACATTGCCAGTCACTTTGTTAGGTCACACCTATTTGTAACAGTGAGAGCTCAGTAGCAGTTCAAAAGTGATTTCTGTTGATTAAAGATTACAGCAACATCTTTAACTCTTTTAGTCTTTTTATATTGCAGCGCTAATTTTGGTATACCATTGCCTTTGAGATATATTCCAAGACTTGTAGCTTGCACCTTTGTTGGCTGGAACATCTATTTTTTCAGTTATAATATTTGATCTGATAGGACAGTGACGTGCATACTTACATCATGCTTACCATTCATGGTATGCCTGATTCTAACAAATTTCTATTAGTTAGATCAATTTCCAATGCCTTGAGTATTTTTACTTATAGATTTTATTGTCTAATGATTATATCCTAACATTGTATGAGTAAGCATTTGGCTTCTTTTTGCTTTGAAACTATATTCTACTTCTTCACGTCTTCTGGAAGTAAGCTATAGTTTTACAAATTTCATATTCTGCTGTAATAGCTGGGCACTGTTTGTGCTTGTGGGGCCATTTTTGTTCCTCAGCATTAACACGGACTCTTAGTATCTGTTGTTTTGTCTATGACATATCTTTGCAGAACATTTAAACCATATAAAGTGGATAGCTTCTGTTGGTTTCCTCTGGTGAGACTGATCTTCTCTTAGGACTTGTGTGAGAGTCTTCCTGGTTAGTGCTTCCAACAGCATTTCAATAGCTTCAAAGTCATGCCTTCCTTGGACAGTGATAAATCTGATCAAGATTCATCAATAATTCCAGTAATAATTTTTTCTCTTATGAATTCTTATTTTAAAAGTTCTGCAGCAAGTATTTCTCAGTCATTTATAGAGGTAATTCCTGACATTATTCACTGATTCCCATAATGCAATGTTTCTGTTAAATCTTGCTATTTCACAAATTCTATTTGCCATTAAATTAAAGTAATCATCGACAGGTATTAGAATCTCTTGAAATGTTTATGATCCTTTTTTGATAATATGGTAATTTATAATGTCATTGACTTTGGGATATACCTAATATAATATTGTATTTACTAGTTCAGCTTGAAATTTTAATATTTAATTTTGAAATGGTTGTGTATCTTATGAACTATTTCCTCAAAAATATCAATTGTTTGCCTCATCCTTACATTAACTCTTGGTAGCAAACTTAATTCTCTTTCCATCACTTCTTAATGTGGCAATATTTTCTAATTACTCTTAAAGTTGGTTAAATTTGTAGCATCACCTTGACATGTCTCATCTGTTGGCTTTTAAACTTACCTTGCAACACCTTAATGTTGTTTTAATTTGCTTGTTTTAAAGTCTCTTCAAAGGTTTAAACTCTATTTCAATGATGATATGTTCTTTTCTTCTAATAAAGATTCTGTTCTGTTTTGGTGTTACATTAGTCTGAGAATTCAGTTAGCTTAGCTGGCTGGACAGCCCAAAGTGTGATTTCAATTCCTGCACCAGCTGAGACTATCACAAAGGATTCTTCTTCTTAATCTCTCTCCTCTCGCCTGAGGGATGGTGGTCCTCAGGTTAAACCACCACCAGTTGTCTCTCTTTCAAAATAGAACAGTCCTGTAGACCCATAGGACCTTTTACTTTTACGGCAACATCGGGGTCTTTTACTTGTAAAGATTCAAATTCTACTAAACAACAAAACCGTATCTCTGTGCTGTTTGCTGTGAGGTTTCTGCCTTTTTCAACAACCAAAATAGTGATTTTCTGAGCAATGCAGGTTTTCTCATCTTCTATAACCACGATGTAGTTTCCTGTTTTCAGTTGGGCAAGTGGACATTTTCCCACTTTCACAATCTGAAGCATCTTCTTGCATAATTTGGTTTAGAAGCTTGTGTGCCTTATAAATCTCACCATAAATGTACTGTGCAGTGTTCTGATACTCCAATCTCTGGTTAACTGGAGCCTTGCATAGTGCAGCCTGCTGACAAGGCCAGCAATACTTGTTTCGAACTATGAGTACTGTATTTCACTCTATCCTTCGCAGACTGCTGTTTGCACCATTATTTTAAAGTTCCTCATGCTCATTAAGATTTCTAACTTTATTCACAGATCTACAGATCTCTCTTCCATAAAGACACTAACTTCAGGTGGGGCTAAATTTTGCTCTCTTCCTGGCTCACAGTATTCTTTCTGTGCCTTTTATCTGATATCTGGTGAACACTCTCTTATGGAGTGCTGCTATTGCCCTGTGGCTACTGCTTCCCCAGTGTTGAAACTGTTTGCACTACCACTTGGAGCTGCTGCCTGTCTGTGCTTTCCTAAAGCACTAATATTCTTCAAACATGACTTTCTGCATTTCTTTTTCTTGAGTGGAATGGATTTTTATTTCTTCACTGTTGTCACTTTGAGGTATTTAAGAAAAGATTCTCAATCTGCTGAACACCATGTTGTATGTTGTAGTACAGTGGCTTGTTGTTGGGTTACTGTATTGCCAGCAATCCTCAATTCTTTGCTGAATCTATGTAATTAGCAATAGTAGAAGATAAACCACCACTGAATGTTGACAAGGAGAGGCATTTGTCTTACATAAGATGTAGCTTATTGCATGATGACAATAGATACACGTTACATTGACTAGTTAGGTGTAATTGCAAAGACAGAGAATGCTGGAGAAACTCAGCAGCTCTGGCAGCATCTGTGAAGAAAGAAACAGTCAATGTTTTGAGTCCAGCATGATTCTTCTTCAATTCTGAATATTCCTGTAAAGTTTTCATTTTCATTCTTTGCTCTCTTGTTCCATATCTTTACATTTCTCACTTTTTCCTCTCAGCTTCTTGCTATCATGCCTACCACTTCCTGAGTTGTAGAACATTCTGATCTCAGTCTCCCAGCTTCTTCTCTCAGTCGGATATTCCAGTCTCCTCCAGCTGGGGGAAAGCTACTGGACCGAATTGCCCTGTAGTGGGAGCTGGTTGATTCTTGCTCAATTTTAGAAATGACTCAAATGGATCCTGCAAAGGGATGGGTGATCTTACTCTGTCAGAGGCTGCCAAGATGGTACAGCTGGGAACAACATTTTAAGCCTCCTTCCTCCTCCTTTTATCTTTGATTTCTCTCCTCAGACAGCCTGCAACTTGAATTGACAGAACACAGTACAATCTCCTTCGTTAATCAGGTCGACGTTAGCTCCCATTGCAGCCAGCCCCGTGGAGATGAGCTGACAATGCACAGTCCAGGAAAAGAAGGTTAAGACCTTCCTACACCTTTCAATAGAGCTCTGTATCACTTACCCACAGAGGTATTCTTCTCTAGCAGCGGGGTAAGGTGGAAGACTGCACAGCCTTCTGGATCCTCTATAAGCAACTGCTTGTGATATGTTGGATGTGACCTGGAGTCTGCTTTCTCAATTCTCTCTACCTCTCTGCATGGCATCTGGTCATATTACCTCACTCCTGAAAGCAAGAACTCTCAGCATGGACTGTGGCCGCCACAGAACTGCCCCATACTGTAGAATGCAATATGTGAGCTCTGATAAATTCAATCATTTATTGTAGATCGACAACGTAGCCAGGCAGTGGAGGTAAAAGAAAATGCGCAAGCTACTGACTGCAAGCAGATAGTGAAACTTGAACTGTCACTTAAGGGAACTATCACATGAAACACTGTGTCTAAATTGGACAACTAGGAATTATTTTCTAGCTGTATGTGCCATTCAAGAATATAATCCTTGTTCCAAAGTTTTTGGAAGTTTATCACTCACCCTATGTAAAAGCCACAATATAAATTCTACATACAATGGGTTAAAACCTAGCAACTCATTTACCAGAAAGGGACATAGTCAGCTCCAGTATTTTGTTCCAAAATCCATTCAACGACAATTAAAGATCTTCTTTTAAACGATACAATTTTAACTGAGGGTTGTCTACTCTGAAAGCAGGAAGTAAAGTTTATGACTTTGCGCTTCTGTTGTTGCATTGGTTGGTTACTATGGCTACAGCAAGGGGGCTGAGAAACAGCCTGGGGAAGGTGGAATGATATGTGAGCGTCAGATGCTAAGGGAGGCTGTCCTTGCTGTGGTTACACAGGTCATGGCCCTGTGACCGTGTCCTCTTTACTATTGTTTTCTTGCTGAAGGTTTATAGAGGGAAGCGAAGTAAAATCCTGGATTGGAAAAGCCTGATCTGCTGATTCTCACAGTGAATAGTGTGAGAATGTAGATTAATGGCCTAGTGATATTTACACTGGTTGCCTTCCACATGACTGTATATCATTTTGTTAAAGACAGTTTTCACAGCCTTGGTCATTTTTCTTCCGACTTTTCTCAAGGTTCTAGGCCAAAACCAGCTCCAAACGTTTCCTGCAAAGCCTGAAAATCTATTCCTATTTACTCCTGAACATGTGTGTGGAATTATTAGTAATATTACACATTCCTCCTCAACTTGAAAGCAAATTTCAACATCTGTTGCAACAAGTTAGAGGTAATTTTGATAGACTATCTGGAGACTGAGAAAAACTAGGCCTGAACCAACATTTCACAAACATAGAATAGGGCCGTTGTTAGCTTAGAATGTGCAATTTAGTCCTACAGGTGAGAAAAAACTTTAGTACTGCAGTTTACAGTCATGAGCAGAATCATTTGACCCTAAGGTCTGTATAATTCTTGCTTTATTAGTGCTGTGGTTTGGAATAAGGCTAGTAGGAGAGCCTTGCCCATTGACAACATGGCAAAACTATCCAGGAATCTACGTGGCAAAATCCAAGCAAAAGCACACCATGGTTTTCCAATTGGAAAACTGGCTGACTCTTGGATTTCTGAAATGCTCCGCTCTGCTGGTAGGCAGATAAAAATGAATTGTATTAGAATGAATCACTAACCTGGCTCAACTCAATTAACATATGATAAAGTAAATAAGGCATGGATTGTGAAGTCTGTGGCTAAGTAAGGGTCCTTTTCTTTATTCATTTATGAAATTGGGCATCGCTGGCTGAGCCAACGTTTATTGCCCATCCCTAGTTGCCCGTATGAAGGTGACAGTGAGCTGCCTTTGTGAACCACTGTAGACCATTTGCTGTAGATAGAGCCGCAGTGACTCCCAGGACTTTGGACTAGCAACACTGAAGGCAAAGGGATGTATTTCCAAGTCAGCATGATGATTAGCTCGGAAGCGAACTTGTCGCATAACTTTGAAGAAATCTGCCCTCAAAGATCTAATTGTCCCCGGGGCACAGATCTCCCTGTCTCACATCTACGTTATCCCAGTGCCAAGTCATGAGGAGCTCCAGTTATCCAGCAATAGTGACATCATCAAGCAAAAAAGAAGCTGTCAATCACATTGAAGTATTCTCATAGACAGCAAGGTAGGAAGTTAAACACTATAAATGTCTCCATTTTTAATCTGCTTTTTTGAATAGTGAAGTAAATGATGGCTATGAGTTAAGTAAAAGCTAAAATATTGCAAACGTTTAAAAACATTAGTTATAAATTGTGGGTTTTTTCAGTACAATGGAAAAATTTGCTGGTCCTTTCATACTAAATGAGTTTGTCATGGCCAATGTGTGTGTGTGTTCTAAATAACTAAGGGTTTAGTGCAATGTTAAGGTCACAATTACATCTTATTCAATGTAGTGTAAGCTATTCAAAGGTTTATACAGTGAGACAGTAAGAATTACACAAGATATATCTTTATAGTAGTTAAACTATGACACTGGGTTGAAAAATCAGGAAAGTGGCTGGGACGAAGTCAATTTGAATAATTGTTAAATTGCAAAAAAAGAACTGTGGGTTAATCACATATTTGGGCAAATTATTAAAGGTTTCTGTGCTGAGTTGAATGATTTATTTTTCGTTGACAAACTGATTAATTGCAACTACACATACTTAAGCAGAGTATAATTCCTCTGAGTGAAACTGTTCCTAATCCCATATAAATGGAGACAGAATGAAAGATGCCAAAACCATAATTAGCCTGAGACATAAATGCTTAGTTTGTTTTATGGGTTACTGCCAATATTTCTTGGATAAATGAGTTAAAATGATCTTCCTCATCCTTTTCAAACTTGTGATCAAGCAGTAGTAGCCAGCACAAACAACTGGATTCCTGTTTTGTTTTAGTGTTGATGGGGACTAGGGGTAGGGAGTGATTGTTAAAGCTATTGAATCACGAGGTTGGACGATGATAAAAAAATGGTGGAGTTCAAGACTGTGCTTATTACTAGTCATGTGTTAAATGCCTGGTTTCAATTGTTTAATCTAGGAAGAACAGAGGGGAAAATAGAATCAATGAAATACCAAATGAGTGATCTGTAATGGGATCTGAATATGGGAATAATGGTGTAAATAATGATTGGGGTGGCATGGTGGCTCAGTGGTTAGCACTGATGCCTCACAGCACCAGGCACTCGGGTTCAATTCCACCACCAGGTGACTGTCTGTGTGGAGTTTGCACATTCTCCCTGTGTCTGCATGGGATTCCTCTGAGTGTTCTGGTTTCCCCCCACAGTCCAAAGACATGCAGGTTAGGTGGATTGTCTATGCTAAGTTACACATAGTGTAGGCTGGGTGGATTAACCATGGGAAATGCAGGACTACAGGGATAGGGTTTGGGGTTGGGGTTGTGGGGATTGGTGGTTTGGATGGGATGCTTTTCAGAGAATCGGTCTGGATTCAATGGGCTGAATGACCACGCTGTAGGGGTTCTAAGAAATAAGTGATGATGCTACTCTGACACCATCAGAGCAGGGTAAGAGAGAGAAAAACATGAGACTCAGCCTCAAAGAGGAGCTGAAGTCAAACATCACACTGGAGAACTGTGCTCAGTTTCTGTCTGCATGTAAATGAGAAGTTCACCGAATTACTGAGAGTGTGAGAGAATTACTCTATGTTGAACAAGTGGGACATGCATGATACCCAGAGCTGCAGCCGTCTAGCCAGACAGTGCAGTCTGAGGTGCAATTTCGACATCTAATACCCAAGAGAACCCAGAGAGTATAGAGTCCAGGAACGAGACAACCAGACAGGGTTGAGTCTATGAAGGAAACAGGATCATGGATATAACTGCAGCAGATTGAAGCCGAGTTACAGCAGAGTGCTGTCAAAGCAGTGCACACGGATGTTTATAACTTCTCTCGTTTCTCAGGAAAGCCTGTCACACTTTACCAGAAAATGGACAAAAAGATTTTCAAGTTCTCAGGCACGGAACAAAATATGAGCATTGAGGTTACATGTTCACGGCTGTACCTATTATTTACTTTACATTTATTAATGAGAAAGACAATTGGTAAATCTAGATTTCTAGTTGGTTGTTTGTAGCTGATACATTGACCAAAATTTTAAGGGAAAAGAATTTTGGCATGGACCTCTTTTGCTTTTCTCCTGCTTTCCAATTTGAAAGGTTAGGGATGACTGAGGATAGACTACACATTTTGAGAGAAGATGAAGTAGGCAGAGCAAAGGGAATGAAAGTGTACTGCTATCAAGCTGTAAGAGGTTGTGCTGGTCTTTGGAATCATCCAAATTAAAAAAAAAGATTGTGTGAAAAGCTCTAATAGATTTTGATATAGTACCATGGCATTGTGTACAGGAGCAAAGGCCGCAGCACCATTGGATCATAAATCTGGAAGATAACTGATCTCAGTTGAAACAACTGCCTTCTTCCAATCTATGCTTCCTATCTAATATTTGCTTTTTCACTGGTGAGTGCTGCCTACTTCCTAGCTAATCTTTTCTGGCATTTTCCAGGATCATGGCCTCTCTCTATAAGTGAGTTATCTCTTTGCCAGAACTACTGAGTTGTTTGCCACAGCCAATATCATAGACAATTCACCAGATTATCACCAACTACCTCTGAATCAAACCTCCTCATCACAGTTAAACCTCCTCATTACAACTAATGGATCTGATTATAACCAATGCATCTCATCACAGTCAATCCACATTCCAGCCATTCCACCTCATTATGACCAATTCGTAGGGGTCTTGTGTTGCAATGGTAATGTCCCTCTCTCTAAGCAAGAAGATGGGGTTCAAGTCCCACTGGTCCCGGAGGTGTGTCACAGCATGTCTGAACATGTTGCTTTACAAAGTAGCCACACCAGCCCAATACAGTGGATCACCTTGGATGCACCTGCTTCTATGCTTTTTAAAACCTATTCCAACGCCTTGAAATATCAGCCACTGCTTATTTGTTCCTTGGCTCTTTGAAACTTTCTGATATGCTTTATTTTACTACCTTTTAACCCTTCACAGCATAACACAACACATGAGCATATCTAATACTACCATTCGCTATAGTTTCTTAAACTCCATTCCAAATATGACTAAAAACTGCAGTTAAAATATATGTATATCTCAATATATCAGGCAGAAACTGACTGACAAACAGTAAACAACCAGTTCATAACCTCTAGTGGATTAAACCCTGTGTTTAATATGTTGATATTGCAAGTGTCAGCTCCACTTAGTTGGTAATGGTCACATTTCAGAGTCAACAGATTGTGAGTTTAAACTTTGCTCTAACACTTTAGCTGATAAGATAGGTTGATGCTTCAGTGTAGTGCCGCACTGTCAGTATCATTTGCTTTAAAAACGAGATGATAAACAAGCCTTATCTTCTCTTGTCAACTTGATAAGGTGGTTAAAATGGTGTATAGATTACTTGCGTTCATTAACAAATGAAAAGCTCAGAAAGAGATGATGTTAAAACTTTGTAAAATGTGGGTCAGGCTCCCACGTGTGATTAGTTCTGGGCATTACATTTTCAGGAAGGCATAACGATTTTGGAAGGTCTACAGAGGACGGTTACCAGAGTGTTACTTGGAAACATGGACTTCAGTCATGAGGAGAGTTTGGATAAGTTCACATCCATCTCCTTGGAGCATGAAGTGTGACCTAATAAGGATTTTCAAATGACAAGAGATCTTGATAGATTGGAGAGACAAATCTTATTCCTTCTGGCAAGTTAGTCCATAACTTGTAGTTAAGGTGAACAAGTAGAAACTGTAGAAGTGTCAGAAGATGAGATGCCTGCTCTGAAAAGATGGGGAAAACTGATTCCATGAATAATTAAGGTGGAGTTAGATGCTTGAAGATGAAGAACTTATCACAGATTAGCAGCATAAAACAGGAGTGTGAAACTTGCTATGACATCTCTGTCAGACTGTCAGTGTAGTGGATGCTTTGGAGAGAGTACAGAAAAGGTTTACCAGGATGTTGCCATGGAGAATTTTAGCGATGAAGGAAGGTTGGATAGACTGAGTTTGTTTTCATTGGAATGCAAAAGGTTGAGGACTGACCTGGTAGAAGTTTATAAGATTGTGAATGGCATGGATAAAGTGGAAGTATAAGGCTTTCTCCCTGAGTGGAGGGGTCAATTACTAGGGGGTGCAGGTTGAAGGTTTGAAGGGGGTAAGTTTAAAAGAGATGTGTGAGGCATGTTTTTCTCACAAAGGGTGGTAAGTGCCAGGAACGTGCTGCCAGAGGAGGTCGTGAAAGCAGGTACAATAGCAGCATTCAAGATAAACCCAGACGAATACATGAATTGGAAGGGAATAGAAGGATATGGAACCTGTATGTGAAGACAGATTTAGTATGGAAGGGCAAAATGTGTCGACACAGGCTTGGAGGGGTGAAGGGCCTGTTCCTCGGCGTTATTCTTATTTGTAGATGCAGTAGCTAAGTAGCCTTCTCTGAGCTGAAAGCTCCTGTGATCCATGATTCATTCTCCTGTTTAGTTGGATGTTTAAGGTTTTCATAACATTATTCTAGGAAATCAAGATGTTCCCAAATATCCTGACCAATATTCCTCACTCAATGAACAAACAATTAGATTGGGTGCTGATGATTTAATTCACTGTTTATGGGATCTTGCTGTGCCAGTTGACAACCATGTTTTGCATATTGCTACATTCGGACAGCAACAGCACTTCCAAATTACTTCATTGTGCGTTTTGGGACAGTTTGAGGTCATTATCTGAATGCAAGCCTTTCTTCGTTCATGTCTATGATCATGAGTCATCTCGAAAAATAATCCAAAGATTATAAAGAGCTTTGAGATCACCTGAGGGCGCGGTTAAGTACTGGATAAATGAAAGTTCCTGCTGTAATACATTGATCGTGAGTGATGTTTTTGAATTGGAACTGATTTTGGTATCTGTTTTATGTTTTTACCTGACATTAATAGTTGCTCAAAGCATTATTGTTCCATAAAATATGTGAGATTTTTCTAGTTTGCTTGGATTCCCTTACAGTACTGAGAGCCCTCTTACTGTAGTCTCTTGTGAACAGGGTTGCACTCATCACCTTCATTGACTGCTTGTTTTTTTTTTAAATACAGAAATTTCTTCTTGTTCCAAGATTCCTTACAAATATTAACAATCTTGGCTGCGGTTTCTCTCTAACAGTCTCACTCTCACTCTAATTGAGGTGATTCAGCGTGTCAGATTTGGCTCAGCAGTAGCACTCTTGGCTTTGAGTTGTGGGTTCAAATCTCACTGTGGAGACATTGAGCCCATAATCGAGACTGATGCTTCAGCCCCCTACTGAGGGAGTGCGTCAGTATTAGATACCTTTTCAAACGAGACATCAAAACAAAGTTCAACTTCCTCCTGAATGGATGGGATCCTTTTAGATTTCTATTCATCCAGAAAAAGAGCAAATGTCCAGAGGATCCAGTTTTGAATCCTGCTGTGGCAGATGGTGGAATTTGAATTGAATAAAAAAAAATCTGGAATTAAGAATCTAACGATGGCCATGAAACCGTTTTTGACTGTCGGAAAAGCCCATCTGGTTCACTAATGTCCCTCAGGGAAGGAAATCTACCTTCCACACCTGGTCTGGCTTACATGTGACTCCAGGCTATAGCAATGTGGTTAAGTCTCAACTGCCCTCTGAGATAATCTAGCAAGTCACTCAGTTCAAAGGCAGCCAGTGTTGCCCATGTACCGCAGGTGAATGCAAATTCTTATGGGCATGAAAGTTTCCTGGTGAGTAGGCCTCAATCACTATCACTAACAGAACAAATTATTAGTACAACGCCGAGCACTTAGCTCGGATTACACATCGAATATTGGAGTAGGACTTGACAGCCAAGTCCACCTTTTAATCGGTTTGAATGTCTCAAGTATTTCTTTTAGAGATGGTCTAGTCTGAAGTTTCAGGATGCCAATTGCTGTACTGTTGTTTTACACTGATTTTGTCTCAGGGTGGGCTGGGCCCTGAGGTCCTCCCCCTGGATTAAGGAGAGGGCCTTGCTTTTGTCATACTCTCAATGGCTCCTCATCTATTGAACAATACTTCAGAAACAATATGTATCCATCAGCTTATGACAATGAATGCTTTCATTAGAGAAAATTCAGGGATTAAAAAAATCCACTTTCTGCTTTATCTAATACCGAATGATGCACTGGCTGCAACAAACTGAATATTATTCCTGCCCAAATTTTTCACTTTCTTTTCCCTAAAATGCCAGGCAGAATATAAAAGGAAAACCTGCAAAATAATGTCACACTGCCTCAAGTACAAATCATGAATTTGCAATGGAATTATTTCAGTTTTTTTTAATTAATTCATGGGATTTGGGTGTTGCTGGCTGGGTCAACTTTTATTGCCTGTCCCTAATTGCCCTTGAGAAGGTGGTGGGGAGCTACGTTCTTGAACCACTGTAGTCTCTGTACCATAAGTCAACAGACAATTCCATTAAGGAAGGTGTTCCAGGAAGGTGAGTGGATTAAAGAGGAGCTTGCAGGTGGTGGTGTTCCCATGAATGTGCAGCCCTTGTCCTTTGAGATGGTAGTGATTGTGAGTTTGTCAGGTACTGTCTGAGGAACTTTGAAGAATTTCTGCTGTGCATCTTGTTGATGGTACATACTGCTTTTATTGAACATCAGTGGATTGAGGGAATGGATATTTGTGGGTGTGGTGTCAATCAAGCAGCCTGCATAGTCCTGGATGGTGACAAACTTCTTGAATGTTGTTGGAGCTGAACTCATTCAGGTAAGTGGGAAATGTTCCATCACACTCCTAACTTGTGTCTTGTAGAAAATGTTAACTATGCTTTCTCTCAACGGATATTGTCAGGCCTGTAGGTTTCTCCAGCAATTTTTGTTTTTTTTCAGATTTCCAACATTCAAATTTCTTTAATACGAAATACTGATATGGTCCTGCAAAATCTCTCTCATCACATACTTTAGTTTGAAAAGTCCATTGTATTGATGCAAAGAAAATCTATATTACTATTGCACTGACTGATAGAGTCTTTGTGAGTGATGGACAGACATTAAAGGGGTTGATAACCCGATGCATAGCCCTATTGTACATTCTCCCACATTGTATATATACAGTCCAAATGGATTTGTTCATGAGATGATGCTATAGTCTATCCTCAGGCAAATTTTCAAAGATGCTACAGTTCCAGGTGTGATACCCCAAACTGTCAAGCTCCTGGATGAGAAGTGGCTCCCCTTCTCTGCACACCCTCCATCCTTGCAGCAAGGTTAATTTGAGAATGGATCCTTTCCCTTGTGGAAACTTTCATCCCAGAACCAAATAAATGTATTAGTAAATGGAGCCAATTAATAATAATGCGCATGTATTAAATAGGATCTTTGAATTGTTTGCAAAGAATGGATATTTGATCATTATGGTTACTGCAGTGGATGCTGGCAGTTGAATAGTCAATATCCAGATTGATGGCTTTAAGGTTGTTAGAGACTCTATCATGATTCCTTTCACCAGTAGCTGAGTGGCAGCTCTTCTTGTGAGAGAGAATCTTGTTCCTTTTCTACATGTGTAGTGGCAGAGGTGTTTAAGTGGTTGTGTTCAGGGTTGTGATCCTCACATCACACTAGCCCATACACCAAGACATAATGCCACTATGACACACAAACCAGCCTTGAAGCTTTCCTTTAGCCCTATTCATTCTTGAACGGGAGGAAATTGCAGACATGTCTCTCACCCAGACTGCTGTTTCAAATTACCACTGTTTTCACAGTCTGCGATGTTCCCAAGAGGTGATAAGATCAAATTGTAGAACTTTTTTTTTATCTGAAGCTTCTTTACATTAACAGGTATGACATTCTACACACTTTCTCTCTCTCTCCCCCCAAGGAACCACTCCATTAGTATTTACAGTCAAATTTTAGTTGTATATCCTTTTTTGAAAAACCTATGTTGAATTAAAGTTTAATATGTTCATACGTGTTCCAGAGTAATCATTGAGCATCATGGTAATAATTGCTGTTTCTCTTTCCAGCATAGTTTTAGTAGGTTTGTGATTTCAAGCATATATGACATGAGGAATTCCTTCACAAATCTATTCATAATTTTGCCTTGCGTGACCTGAGGAATTCATCCCATTCTTTGGTGTGACACTTCTGTTTTTCACAACAACACACTTACAACCTAATGTAGAACCAGGACTAATTATAGATAATTATAGATCCACTAGGATATGAAAGAAGGATGACAAAAATTATTTCACTTAAGATGAATACAATCATTAGATTTTTAATTCATCAGTCTAAGTGTATGAGAAACACATCCCTCGGTCACATTTAAGATTATCTTGAGGTAAGAGAGTGGAGTTGGAACCTCATCTCCCCACATCAGCTTGTTTTCAGAAAGCAGAGATTCCAGTGAAAACAGATGGCCTTTCATGTTTGTGTCTACTGGTATATCCAGGCCATTAGCCTTGCCAGCTCAGGACTCACAGAATACAAAATTCAGAATGTGCAAGTAGCCTTAATCATTCAAAAGGAAATATTTAGCTTAACTGCCAGAACATTGATTTCCTCTGCTAATTCACCACTTAACATGGAGGCATAACACGCCGTTCTGATCTATTTTGATGCAATTATTAACCTGTTTACTTGAAGTGAATTAATGACAAGATTAAAATGGCCCATAAGGGAAGCTTATGTAATCAATTTGTGAGCATTCACAGAGTAAACCCCTTTATCATCATTGTAATGAGCCTGTCCATTGTGTCTGATTAACTGTTGGCTGTTCAGTCAGCTCTGATACATTGCAGTGATTAAAGGAGTTCAATCTAATCATATTTCTATCGGGAAGCATAGAGGAATGAAACTAGTTGAGTTACTCTTGAAGAGTAAAAAGTGAGGTCTGCAGATGCTGGAGATCAGAGCTGAAAATGTGTTGCTGGTTAAAGCACAGCAGGTCAGGCAGCATCCAAGGAACAGGAAACTCGACGTTTCGGGCCAGAGCCTTTCGGACTAGCACAAAGTCATTTTGATGGTGGGAAGATCACTCAGTTGTGTGTAATAGCTCTTCTGGATAGAAAAAAATAGAGACCTTTCACAGGAATGAGGGATGAATAGTCTCCTCTTATGGATCAACCCTTCTGTGATTCAATGATAGAACTGCTGAAATTCTAAATACAATATGGTTACACAACTTAAATTCAAAGAGTTAAAAATCCATTAAGATTCTACATACCAAATACTGAATCCGAAACATGACATAGACATTGAAAATGACCTTTATAATTCAGTATAAAATTATGTTAAATATTTCTGTATTTTCTTACAAGAAGTTAACAGCAATCCTCTCCAAATAAATGTGAGTTTGGTTTTACCATTGAATTACATAGGGAAAAGTCCCTCTCCTCTACACCTAAATTGGACAGACTGAGACTTCTCTTTCTGGCCTGGAACAGACAGTGGACCATCATAGTGGATAAACACTTCACAGTTCGGTATGGCATTGCTCTGCTATGTTTATTGTAAGTGAGTTAACACCCCTGCTAAAATAGCAGAGAAAGGAATGTCACATTAAGTGTTCATCTACTAAGATCATCTACAACAATTTCGAGGCTTAAATACTCTGCCTTTCTCTCCATGAATTCTACGTAGATTTCCTCTGCACAATTTGACTTCCAACACACTGAATTTTGTGTGCCCCAAATCCTGTAGCCTATATTCTATGTCTGCTGTACAATTCTACTGGAGATGTGATGACAGACAATTGCAACACTTGTAAAACCTTTTTGACCCATTGCATCCGTGTAGGACACCAATTCACCACCCAGTTTGATCCCACTCTCCAGCTTTTCGTCCATAACTTTAAAGATTCCAAAATCTCAAGAGCATATCCAAAGTACATTTTAAAAGCTATGAGCATTTCTGCCTCTATCATTCTTTCAGACAGTGAGTTCCGGATTCCACTATCTTCTTGGGCAAAGAATTTCCTCCCAAACCTTTCTAAACCTATTATCCCTTTCCCATTTCTCTGTTCCCTGATTATGAATGTCTCAACTAAAGGGAATAGGAATGTCCTTCCTATTCTTCCTTTATTTTAGTTTACTTTAATTTGGCCCCCCTCAGCATCCTCTGTTCTAGACATTCCCATACTTTCTTTATCAATAATATTTTCTAGCTCAAGCAACATTCTCGATATGCTCCCTAGTGTTTGTATAGAACAATAATTTTTTTAATACTGGGGTGACCAGATCAACATATCTAAAATCTTGCATCCAGCATATTAATGATATGTGGATATATCCAATCACCCTGATTAACTCTATCATAATCATAAAGCACAAATTGCAACTTAGCATTTGTAAAAGCAGAAAAATGCAATCAAGATGTAAACCCCTATTTTTATGCAATAATATGTTTTCCATTATATGCTGTAAATTACTTCTTGGTTACATAAACTATTAGAGCTGAAAATGTGTTGCTGGTTAAAGCGCAGCAGGTCAGGCAGCATCCAAGGAACAGAAAATTCGACGTTTCGGGCCAAAGCCCTTCATCAGGAATAAACTATTAGACATTTTTTCAACACAACCTGTAATTATAAACCTCTGGAGCAAGTAGGACTTGAGCATGGGCCTCCATAGCTTAGAGGTAGGGATACTACCTCTGTGCTACAAGAGCACTATCCTGTAACTTGTAGATAATTCTATATATATGAGCCTGTCCATTGTGCCTGATTAAGTGTTGGCTGATCAGTCAGCTCTTATACATTGCAGTGATTAAAGGAGTTCAATACAATCATATTTCTTTCGGAAAGCATAAGGGAGTGAAACTAGGTGAGTTATTCTTGGACAGGACTCCCACAAAGTCATTTTGGTGATGGAAAGATCACTCAGTTGTGCATAATTGCTCTTCTGGGTAGAAAAAAAGAGAACTTTCACAGGCACGAGTCAACCCTCCTGTGATTCAATGATAGGATTGCTGAAATTCTATATATATATATATATATATATATATCAAACACACCCTGAATCCTCTTGATTAGATTCCAGTCTGTAATGCACTCCCAGGTTTCTAACTTTGTCTAAATAAGTCAACTTACCGTTTCACAAGTGATTACTCCCCCTTTTCCAGTCGTTCCTCATGTAACCTGCTTGATTAGATCTTAAGTATCCATGAGTCTAGAAATGCGTGATTAGGGTTGCTATCTTATTTCTCACTCTCGGGTGTCCTGTATTTCCCAAGAACTGAATCGTCTGTCATTGCTAAAATGGATATGAGGTGATCGGGCTCAACAAATTGCACCCCTCCATTACTCTTATCACTTAAAGAATCTCTTGAGCCTCTTGAGCAGTGTTTGATGAGGCTGAGTTAATTTTGGAAGCTGTGTTATCAAGGTAAGAAAAAGCTTCAAAACAGTGATGCAACATTCATTTCATGGTAATATAAATAGCTGCCTGGATGTACTGTAAATTCTACAGTTAAATCCATCTGTTATTCTTAGGGATGGTTTTGATGCATGAAATTCAAGATCAGTTCAATTCCTAAATTGCAATTCCTCTCACATACATCACCCAATTCCTTGCCTCTCTGAGTAATTGGAATATAAGCGTCCAACATTGACAGAGGCATGAAAATTATCAAAGGTAACTCCACCATGTGGAAGTGTCTGCCCGCGCTGAGTAACTTTTGGCAAGTGGGCATTTTTGCCTGCTACCTTGGCTGAAGACTGGCTGAATTATAGTGTGAGGAAAATTGACTTGACCAAACTACATTTACTTTCAATTTAGCTGTAAATTGTGCAAGTCTTGAAATTACTTACAACTTGATCAAGGAGAAGTCTATCACAATTCTGACAATTTTCCTCCAATTGCATTCCCTTATGTGTTCCCTGTGAAAGCCATTGTTTTGGGGTTGTGGGGGTGGGGAGCAGTCAACAGTCAACATCTCGCACAAGTAATCAGAATCCAGAAGTGAACTGAATCAGGAACACTTGGTTTCTCTTCTCCCCAGCCCGGGATGCTGGAGCCAAATGTGTGAAGGTGCTACTAATGTCGCAAAGATTGAAGCTGTGACTTTATTGCACTTCATGTCTCAGCTGAAACTGATGTAGTGCCATTTTCTCACCCAGGGAGTACTAACTGCAACCTCAGTTTGCTCTTCCTTTTCAAGTTAAAGGTGGTGTGAGGGATCAATTATAGTGAATGTCACAAGCAACTGCCTATGGAAGTGCTTCCTGATGACTCGGCGCATTTATGGACCAGACTAGATTCCCAACAGTATGGAAGCAGGCCCTTCAGTCCAACAAGTCCACACCGACCTCCAAAGAGTAACCCACCCAGACCCATTCCCATACCCTATATTTAAACCTGGCTAATGCACCTAACACTATGGGCAATTTAGCATGGCCAATTCACCTAACCTGCACATCTTTGGATTGTGGGAAGAAACCGGAGCGCCCGGAGGAAACCCACACAGAGATGGGGGAGAATGTCCAGCCTCCACACAGACAGTCACCCAAGGTGGGAATCAAACCCAGGTCCCTGGCGCTGTGAGGCACCAATGCTAACCACTAGCCACCATGCCACCTCAGTGGAACTGTGTTCATTGCCTTTTCCTGTGTGCCAACTGTTTGGAGCAAGCTTATTTTGGGTGGGTTCTCGTGGTATAGTGGTAATGTTCCTACCTCTGAGCTAGGAGGCCAGGATTCAAGTCAAACTTGCTCCAGAGATTCGTCATAACATCCTTGAAGAGTTTGATTTTAAAAATATCTCTTACAGGCCTCTGAGCATTCGTTCAACCATTGAGTGACATCCTGTTAATGCTCAGAGCCTGGCATTTTTAATGCACTCTGATTGATTTGGTGTAAAATGAATTGAGTCATAGAAATATACAGCACAGAAACAGAACCTTCAGTACAAACCGTCCATGCCAGCCAGATACCCTAAATTAATCTAGTCCCATTTGCCAGCACTTGGCCCATATCCCGCTGAACCCTTCCTATTCATATACCCATCCAGATGCCTCCTAAATGTTGACATTGTACCAGCCTCCACCACTTCTTCTGGCCACTCTCTGAATGAAAACGTTGGCCCTTAGGTCCTTTGTAAATCTTTCCCCTCTCACCTTAAACCTATGCCCTCTAGTTTTGGACTCCCCTACACTGGGGAAAAGAGCCAGGTAATTGAGTCAAACTATTGCCCTCAGTAACATAGGAGGTACAGCCCACAGCAGAATTCAAATGAGATCCATAACGCCTGAACTTCACTTTTAAAATTTTCCTTTGATCTACAGTCCCAGATTGTAATTCAGACCTGAAACTGTGTCAGTATAATTGACCTGAACTGCCAAGATGACAGGGGTAAGATGATTGGTACCTATATATTTAAACTGAAGCAATCACAAGGTTTCCTCTTTCCAGATTGTGATCCACACTGGAAGCTATGCTTATATCCAGGTTGAATAAGGGCAACATTGATAAGCGATGCCTTGTGAAATTGAATAGCCTTTCATATGGCCAGTGGGCTGGGGATAACAGAGTTACGAGAGTCGGTGACGATGGAGCCGTGGGGCTTAGTAAGAGTCCATTCTATCAAAGGTGGTCATTTCCAGTGACTAAATAACACAATCCTTTTGTGACCTCACTAAAGCTAGAGAGACAGGTAAAACGGCCTGCAAAGCATCATCCTCATGTAACAGAGTATGGGGTAGAGTTTCCACATTGCATGTCCTCAACAATCTGGGTACAAGTGGCACTCAAATTTCAACCAGTTTCCCCATTTCTTTTGAGTTTTGCCCAAACTCATTTGCTTAAACAAGAATATAAATTCTCCCATTAACCAGCAGTGCAAAAGAAGATCACTTTTTATCTTGAATTCTAAGAATGGGAATCTGATTCATTTTATTAAGTGAGCTGAATCTGGGCTTAATGCAAAAAATAAGCACTTTTTAATAAAGGCTTTCCGTTGAAGACTTGTACATTACATGATCTCAATAACTGGAAATGCCTTTTGAAATGTTGCACAGAGTCATTCATTAGTT